>NW_026871626.1:0-74380 GCF_028564815.1 Eubalaena glacialis | reverse complement strand
GAGCTGCATGTGCCGCCTGTAAGTTTTGGAGATGAATCCTTTGTCAGTTGCTTCATTTGTAAATATTTTCTCCCATTCTAAGTGTTGTCTGTCGGTCTTGTTTATGGTTTCCTTTGCCGTGCAAAAGCTCTTAAGTTCCCTTAGGTCCCGTTTGCTTATTTTTGTTTTTATTTCCATTTTTCTAGCATGTGGTGCAAAAAGGATCTTGCAGTGATTTCTGTCATAGAGCGTTCTGCTTATGCTTTCCTCTAAGGGTTTGAGAGTGTCTGGCCTTACATTTAGGTCTTTAGTCCATTTGGAGTTTATTTTTGTGTGTGGTGTTAGGGAGTCTTCTCCTTTCATCCTTGTACATGTACCTGTCCTGTTTTCCCGACACCACTTATTGAAGAGGCTGACTTTTCTCCACTCTATATTCTTGCCCCCTTTATCAAGATAAAGTGACCATATGTGCGTGTGTTTATCTCTGGGCTTTCTATCCTCTTCCATGGATCCATATGTCTGTTTTGGTGCCACTACCATACTGTCTTGATTCCTGTAGCTTTGCAGTTTCGTCTGAAGTCAGGGAGCCTGATTCCTCCAGCTCCATTTTTCGCTTTCAAGATTGCTTTGGCTATTCGGGGTCTTCTGTGTCTGCATACAAATTGTCAAATTTTGGGTTGGAGTTCTGTAAGAAATGCCAGTGGTAGTTTGACGGGGATTGCATTAAATCTCTAGATTGCTTTGGGGAGTAGAGTCATTTTCACAATATTGATTCTTCCAATCGAAGAACATGATATATCGCTCCATCTGTGGGTATCATTTTTAATTTCATTCATCAGTGTCTTATAATGTTCTGCATACAGGTCTTTTGTCTCCTTAGGTATTTTTAGTCCTGGACATTTTATTCATTTGGTTGCAGTGGTAACTAGGAGTGTTTCCTTCAGTTCACTTTCAGATTTTTCGTCATTAGTGTATAGGAATGCCAGCGACTTCTGTGCATTAATTTTGTATCCCGCTACTTTACCAAATTCACTGAGTAGCTCTACTAGTTTTCTGGTAGCCTCTTTAGGATTCTCTACGTATAGTATCGTGTCACCTGAAAACAGTGACAGCTTTACGTGTCCTTTCCACCGTTGTATTTGAAAGCAACCAAGTTGCCTGGCTTCAGAGTTTACCAGTTTCAGAAGCTATTTACATAAAAGTTGGGACTTAGACTTGCTGCTAGAATGAGGTTTACGAAGGGAGTGCATGAAGTGAACGCATTTTTCGTGCAAAAAAGAACAGGAATTTTGGGCGGTTACAGGAGTCAGTAGTTTGGATTGTATTTTCTTCCTTCAATACAAACGAGTTGCAAATATACTCCACAGTCTTTGGAGATAGGGTCTTTAGGACAGTAATCAAGTTAAAATGAAGCCATCAGGCTTTGCCCTCATTCAGTACGATTGGTGTGCTTGGGTTGTAGATGGCTATGTTTGTCGTGTTACTCTCTCTGTATATATCAATGTCCTAATTTCTGTTAAGACATGCAGTCCTTGGTACTTTCTCCTGGCAGCGCTAGCAAATACATGCAGCCTGCATCATGTGGGATGAGGCTTTATCTTTTGATCAGTCCACAAGTCCTTAAGAGAAAAGACTGCTCTTTCAAGGAAAAACGCGATTCTGCATGCACAGCTCTTTCCTCGGTCTCCAGTCTGTCAGACTGCCCTGAATAATTTGACTTCCCAGTCCCCACCACACGTTAGGCCAATTCAATAAAATCTCTCAATCTCAATCTCTCTCTCTCTCTCTCTTGCTCCCTTCCCTCCCCTCCCACCCCCAGGCAGCTAGTGGCTTCTGTTTCTCTGTGGAACCCAGACCAGAACACTTGTGTTATACCCACTAGTGGAATTATGGGGTCGTGAGGTAACTACCTCTGTAAATGTTGAAGGAAAGATAAGATATTTTGCAGACTGTTTGCCATATTCTACCTTCCCCCCAGCAAAGTGTAACATATCCATTTCTTCCAAATTGTTTTCATGTCCCTATATTTTTAACTTTAATTTTATTTTTAGTTTTAATTTCTTAAAAGCAGTCATCAATTTTATACACATCAGTGTATAAATATCACACCCATTGCCCAATTCAGCACACCACCATCCCCACCCCACTGTGGTTTTCCTCCCTTGGTGTCCATCCGTAGGTTCTCCACATCTGTGTCTCACCTTCTGCCCTGCAAACCACTTCGTCTGTACCATTTGTCTAGGTGCCACATACATGCGTTAATGTACGACATTTGTTTTTCTCTTTCTCGCTAAGTTCACTCTGTATGACAGTCTCTAGATCCATCCACGTCTCAACAAGTGACTCAGTTTCGTTCCTTTTAATGGCTGAGTAACATTCCATTGTATATATGTACCACAACTTCTTTATCCATTCGTCTGTCGATGGGCACGTGGCTTGCTTCTATGACCTGGCTATTGTAAATAGTGCTGAAATGAATATTGGGGTGCGTGCGTCTTTTTGAATTACGGTGTTCTCTGGGTATATTCCCAGTAGTGGGATTCCTGCGTCGTATGGTAGTTCACGTCTTAGTTTTTGAAGGACCCTCCATACAGTTCTCCATAGTGGCTGTATCAATGTACCTTCCCACCAACAGTGCAAGAGTGTTCCCTTTTCTCCACCCCCCTCTCCAGCATTGATTGTTTCTAGGTTTCTTGATGAGGGCCACTCTGACCGGTGTGAGATGCTATCTCATTGTGCTTTTGATTTGCATTTCTCTAATGGTTAATGAGGTTGAGCATTCTTTCGTGTGTTTGTGGGCAGTGTGGATGTCTTCTTTGGAGAACTGTCTCTTGAGGTCTTCTGCCCAGTTTTGGCTTGGGTTGTTTGCTTTTTTGATATTGAGCTGCATGTGCCGCCTGTAAGTTTTGGAGATGAATCCTTTGTCAGTTGCTTCATTTGTAAATATTTTCTCCCATTCTAAGGGTTGTCTGTCGGTCTTGTTTATGGTTTCCTTTGCCGTGCAAAAGCTCTTAAGTTCCCTTAGGTCCCGTTTGCTTATTTTTGTTTTTATTTCCATTTTTCTAGCATGTGGTGCAAAAAGGATCTTGCAGTGATTTCTGTCATAGAGCGTTCTGCTTATGCTTTCCTCTAAGGGTTTGAGAGTGTCTGGCCTTACATTTAGGTCTTTAGTCCATTTGGAGTTTATTTTTGTGTGTGGTGTTAGGGAGTCTTCTCCTTTCATCCTTGTACATGTACCTGTCCTGTTTTCCCGACACCACTTATTGAAGAGGCTGACTTTTCTCCACTCTATATTCTTGCCCCCTTTATCAAAGATAAGGTGACCATATGTGCGTGTGTTTATCTCTGGGCTTTCTATCCTCTTCCATGGATCCATATGTCTGTTTTGGTGCCACTACCATACTGTCTTGATTCCTGTAGCTTTGCAGTTTCGTCTGAAGTCAGGGAGCCTGATTCCTCCAGCTCCATTTTTCGCTTTCAAGATTGCTTTGGCTATTCGGGGTCTTCTGTGTCTGCATACAAATTGTCAAATTTTGGGTTGGAGTTCTGTAAGAAGTGCCAGTGGTAGTTTGACGGGGATTGCATTAAATCTCTAGATTGCTTTGGGGAGTAGAGTCATTTTCACAATATTGATTCTTCCAATCGAAGAACATGATATATCGCTCCATCTGTGGGTATCATTTTTAATTTCATTCATCAGTGTCTTATAATGTTCTGCATACAGGTCTTTTGTCTCCTTAGGTATTTTTAGTCCTGGACATTTTATTCATTTGGTTGCAGTGGTAACTAGGAGTGTTTCCTTCAGTTCACTTTCAGATTTTTCGTCATTAGTGTATAGGAATGCCAGCGACTTCTGTGCATTAATTTTGTATCCCGCTACTTTACCAAATTCACTGAGTAGCTCTACTAGTTTTCTGGTAGCCTCTTTAGGATTCTCTACGTATAGTATCGTGTCACCTGAAAACAGTGACAGCTTTACGTGTCCTTTCCACCGTTGTATTTGAAAGCAACCAAGTTGCCTGGCTTCAGAGTTTACCAGTTTCAGAAGCTATTTACATAAAAGTTGGGACTTAGACTTGCTGCTAGAATGAGGTTTACGAAGGGAGTGCATGAAGTGAACGCATTTTTCGTGCAAAAAAGAACAGGAATTTTGGGCGGTTACAGGAGTCAGTAGTTTGGACTGTATTTTCTTCCTTCAATACAAACGAGTTGCAAATATACTCCACAGTCTTTGGAGATAGGGTCTTTAGGACAGTAATCAAGTTAAAATGAAGCCATCAGGCTTTGCCCTCATTCAGTACGATTGGTGTGCTTGGGTTGTAGATGGCTATGTTTGTCGTGTTACTCTCTCTGTATATATCAATGTCCTAATTTCTGTTAAGACATGCAGTCCTTGGTACTTTCTCCTGGCAGCCCTAGCAAATACATGCAGCCTGCATCATGTGGGATGAGGCTTTATCTTTTGATCAGTCCACAAGTCCTTAAGAGAAAAGACTGCTCTTTCAAGGAAAAACGCGATTCTGCATGCACAGCTCTTTCCTCGGTCTCCAGTCTGTCAGACTGCCCTGAATAATTTGACTTCCCAGTCCCCACCACACGTTAGGCCAATTCAATAAAATCTCTCAATCTCAATCTCTCTCTCTCTCTCTCTTGCTCCCTTCCCTCCCCTCCCACCCCCAGGCAGCTAGTGGCTTCTGTTTCTCTGTGGAACCCAGACCAGAACACTTGTGTTATACCCACTAGTGGAATTATGGGGTCGTGAGGTAACTACCTCTGTAAATGTTGAAGGAAAGATAAGATATTTTGCACACTGTTTGCCATATTCTACCTTCCCCCCAGCAAAGTGTAACATATCCATTTCTTCCAAATTGTTTTCATGTCCCTATATTTTTAACTTTAATTTTATTTTTAGTTTTAATTTCTTAAAAGCAGTCATCAACTTTATACACATCAGTGTATAAATATCACACCCATTGCCCAATTCAGCACACCACCATCCCCACCCCACTGTGGTTTTCCTCCCTTGGTGTCCATCCGTTGGTTCTCCACATCTGTGTCTCACCTTCTGCCCTGCAAACCACTTCGTCTGTACCATTTGTCTAGGTGCCACATACATGCGTTAATGTACGACATTTGTTTTTCTCTTTCTCGCTAAGTTCACTCTGTATGACAGTCTCTAGATCCATCCACGTCTCAACAAGTGACTCAGTTTCGTTCCTTTTAATGGCTGAGTAACATTCCATTGTATATATGTACCACAACTTCTTTATCCATTCGTCTGTCGATGGGCACGTGGCTTGCTTCTATGACCTGGCTATTGTAAATAGTGCTGAAATGAATATTGGGGTGCGTGCGTCTTTTTGAATTACGGTGTTCTCTGGGTATATTCCCAGTAGTGGGATTCCTGCGTCGTATGGTAGTTCTCGTCTTAGTTTTTGAAGGACCCTCCATACAGTTCTCCATAGTGGCTGTATCAATTTACCTTCCCACCAACAGTGCAAGAGTGTTCCCTTTTCTCCAACCCCCTCTCCAGCATTGATTGTTTCTAGGTTTCTTGATGAGGGCCACTCTGACCGGTGTGAGATGCTATCTCATTGTGCTTTTGATTTGCATTTCTCTAATGGTTAATGAGGTTGAGCATTCTTTCGTGTGTTTGTGGGCAGTGTGGATGTCTTCTTTGGAGAACTGTCTCTTGAGGTCTTCTGCCCAGTTTTGGGTTGGGTTGTTTGCTTTTTTGATATTGAGCTGCATGTACCGCCTGTAAGTTTTGGAGATGAATCCTTTGTCAGTTGCTTCATTTGTAAATATTTTCTCCCATTCTAAGTGTTGTCTGTCGGTCTTGTTTATGGTTTCCTTTGCCGTGCAAAAGCTCTTAAGTTCCCTTAGGTCCCGTGTGCTTATTTTTGTTTTTATTTCCATTTTTCTAGCATGTGGTGCAAAAAGGATCTTGCAGTGATTTCTGTCATAGAGCGTTCTGCTTATGCTTTCCTCTAAGGGTTTGAGAGTGTCTGGCCTTACATTTAGGTCTTTAGTCCATTTGGAGTTTATTTTTGTGTGTGGTGTTAGGGAGTCTTCTCCTTTCATCCTTGTACATGTACCTGTCCTGTTTTCCCGACACCACTTATTGAAGAGGCTGACTTTTCTCCACTCTATATTCTTGCCCCCTTTATCAAGATAAAGGGACCATATGTGCGTGTGTTTATCTCTGGGCTTTCTATCCTCTTCCATGGATCCATATGTCTGTTTTGGTGCCACTACCATACTGTCTTGATTCCTGTAGCTTTGCAGTTTCGTCTGAAGTCAGGGAGCCTGATTCCTCCAGCTCCATTTTTCGCTTTCAAGATTGCTTTGGCTATTCGGGGTCTTCTGTGTCTGCATACAAATTGTCAAATTTTGGGTTGGAGTTCTGTAAGAAATGCCAGTGGTAGTTTGACGGGGATTGCATTAAATCTCTAGATTGCTTTGGGGAGTAGAGTCATTTTCACAATATTGATTCTTCCAATCGAAGAACATGATATATCGCTCCATCTGTGGGTATCATTTTTAATTTCATTCATCAGTGTCTTATAATGTTCTGCATACAGGTCTTTTGTCTCCTTAGGTATTTTTAGTCCTGGACATTTTATTCATTTGGTTGCAGTGGTAACTAGGAGTGTTTCCTTCAGTTCACTTTCAGATTTTTCGTCATTAGTGTATAGGAATGCCAGCGACTTCTGTGCATTAATTTTGTATCCCGCTACTTTACCAAATTCACTGAGTAGCTCTACTAGTTTTCTGGTAGCCTCTTTAGGATTCTCTACGTATAGTATCGTGTCACCTGAAAACAGTGACAGCTTTACGTGTCCTTTCCACCGTTGTATTTGAAAGCAACCAAGTTGCCTGGCTTCAGAGTTTACCAGTTTCAGAAGCTATTTACATAAAAGTTGGGACTTAGACTTGCTGCTAGAATGAGGTTTACGAAGGGAGTGCATGAAGTGAACGCATTTTTCGTGCAAAAAAGAACAGGAATTTTGGGCGGTTACAGGAGTCAGTAGTTTGGATTGTATTTTCTTCCTTCAATACAAACGAGTTGCAAATATACTCCACAGTCTTTGGAGATAGGGTCTTTAGGACAGTAATCAAGTTAAAATGAAGCCATCAGGCTTTGCCCTCATTCAGTACGATTGGTGTGCTTGGGTTGTAGATGGCTATGTTTGTCGTGTTACTCTCTCTGTATATATCAATGTCCTAATTTCTGTTAAGACATGCAGTCCTTGGTACTTTCTCCTGGCAGCGCTAGCAAATACATGCAGCCTGCATCATGTGGGATGAGGCTTTATCTTTTGATCAGTCCACAAGTCCTTAAGAGAAAAGACTGCTCTTTCAAGGAAAAACGCGATTCTGCATGCACAGCTCTTTCCTCGGTCTCCAGTCTGTCAGACTGCCCTGAATAATTTGACTTCCCAGTCCCCACCACACGTTAGGCCAATTCAATAAAATCTCTCAATCTCAATCTCTCTCTCTCTCTCTCTTGCTCCCTTCCCTCCCCTCCCACCCCCAGGCAGCTAGTGGCTTCTGTTTCTCTGTGGAACCCAGACCAGAACACTTGTGTTATACCCACTAGTGGAATTATGGGGTCGTGAGGTAACTACCTCTGTAAATGTTGAAGGAAAGATAAGATATTTTGCAGACTGTTTGCCATATTCTACCTTCCCCCCAGCAAAGTGTAACATATCCATTTCTTCCAAATTGTTTTCATGTCCCTATATTTTTAACTTTAATTTTATTTTTAGTTTTAATTTCTTAAAAGCAGTCATCAATTTTATACACATCAGTGTATAAATATCACACCCATTGCCCAATTCAGCACACCACCATCCCCACCCCACTGTGGTTTTCCTCCCTTGGTGTCCATCCGTAGGTTCTCCACATCTGTGTCTCACCTTCTGCCCTGCAAACCACTTCGTCTGTACCATTTGTCTAGGTGCCACATACATGCGTTAATGTACGACATTTGTTTTTCTCTTTCTCGCTAAGTTCACTCTGTATGACAGTCTCTAGATCCATCCACGTCTCAACAAGTGACTCAGTTTCGTTCCTTTTAATGGCTGAGTAACATTCCATTGTATATATGTACCACAACTTCTTTATCCATTCGTCTGTCGATGGGCACGTGGCTTGCTTCTATGACCTGGCTATTGTAAATAGTGCTGAAATGAATATTGGGGTGCGTGCGTCTTTTTGAATTACGGTGTTCTCTGGGTATATTCCCAGTAGTGGGATTCCTGCGTCGTATGGTAGTTCACGTCTTAGTTTTTGAAGGACCCTCCATACAGTTCTCCATAGTGGCTGTATCAATGTACCTTCCCACCAACAGTGCAAGAGTGTTCCCTTTTCTCCACCCCCCTCTCCAGCATTGATTGTTTCTAGGTTTCTTGATGAGGGCCACTCTGACCGGTGTGAGATGCTATCTCATTGTGCTTTTGATTTGCATTTCTCTAATGGTTAATGAGGTTGAGCATTCTTTCGTGTGTTTGTGGGCAGTGTGGATGTCTTCTTTGGAGAACTGTCTCTTGAGGTCTTCTGCCCAGTTTTGGGTTGGGTTGTTTGCTTTTTTGATATTGAGCTGCATGTGCCGCCTGTAAGTTTTGGAGATGAATCCTTTGTCAGTTGCTTCATTTGTAAATATTTTCTCCCATTCTAAGGGTTGTCTGTCGGTCTTGTTTATGGTTTCCTTTGCCGTGCAAAAGCTCTTAAGTTCCCTTAGGTCCCGTTTGCTTATTTTTGTTTTTATTTCCATTTTTCTAGCATGTGGTGCAAAAAGGATCTTGCAGTGATTTCTGTCATAGAGCGTTCTGCTTATGCTTTCCTCTAAGGGTTTGAGAGTGTCTGGCCTTACATTTAGGTCTTTAGTCCATTTGGAGTTTATTTTTGTGTGTGGTGTTAGGGAGTCTTCTCCTTTCATCCTTGTACATGTACCTGTCCTGTTTTCCCGACACCACTTATTGAAGAGGCTGACTTTTCTCCACTCTATATTCTTGCCCCCTTTATCAAAGATAAGGTGACCATATGTGCGTGTGTTTATCTCTGGGCTTTCTATCCTCTTCCATGGATCCATATGTCTGTTTTGGTGCCACTACCATACTGTCTTGATTCCTGTAGCTTTGCAGTTTCGTCTGAAGTCAGGGAGCCTGATTCCTCCAGCTCCATTTTTCGCTTTCAAGATTGCTTTGGCTATTCGGGGTCTTCTGTGTCTGCATACAAATTGTCAAATTTTGGGTTGGAGTTCTGTAAGAAGTGCCAGTGGTAGTTTGACGGGGATTGCATTAAATCTCTAGATTGCTTTGGGGAGTAGAGTCATTTTCACAATATTGATTCTTCCAATCGAAGAACATGATATATCGCTCCATCTGTGGGTATCATTTTTAATTTCATTCATCAGTGTCTTATAATGTTCTGCATACAGGTCTTTTGTCTCCTTAGGTATTTTTAGTCCTGGACATTTTATTCATTTGGTTGCAGTGGTAACTAGGAGTGTTTCCTTCAGTTCACTTTCAGATTTTTCGTCATTAGTGTATAGGAATGCCAGCGACTTCTGTGCATTAATTTTGTATCCCGCTACTTTACCAAATTCACTGAGTAGCTCTACTAGTTTTCTGGTAGCCTCTTTAGGATTCTCTACGTATAGTATCGTGTCACCTGAAAACAGTGACAGCTTTACGTGTCCTTTCCACCGTTGTATTTGAAAGCAACCAAGTTGCCTGGCTTCAGAGTTTACCAGTTTCAGAAGCTATTTACATAAAAGTTGGGACTTAGACTTGCTGCTAGAATGAGGTTTACGAAGGGAGTGCATGAAGTGAACGCATTTTTCGTGCAAAAAAGAACAGGAATTTTGGGCGGTTACAGGAGTCAGTAGTTTGGACTGTATTTTCTTCCTTCAATACAAACGAGTTGCAAATATACTCCACAGTCTTTGGAGATAGGGTCTTTAGGACAGTAATCAAGTTAAAATGAAGCCATCAGGCTTTGCCCTCATTCAGTACGATTGGTGTGCTTGGGTTGTAGATGGCTATGTTTGTCGTGTTACTCTCTCTGTATATATCAATGTCCTAATTTCTGTTAAGACATGCAGTCCTTGGTACTTTCTCCTGGCAGCCCTAGCAAATACATGCAGCCTGCATCATGTGGGATGAGGCTTTATCTTTTGATCAGTCCACAAGTCCTTAAGAGAAAAGACTGCTCTTTCAAGGAAAAACGCGATTCTGCATGCACAGCTCTTTCCTCGGTCTCCAGTCTGTCAGACTGCCCTGAATAATTTGACTTCCCAGTCCCCACCACACGTTAGGCCAATTCAATAAAATCTCTCAATCTCAATCTCTCTCTCTCTCTCTCTTGCTCCCTTCCCTCCCCTCCCACCCCCAGGCAGCTAGTGGCTTCTGTTTCTCTGTGGAACCCAGACCAGAACACTTGTGTTATACCCACTAGTGGAATTATGGGGTCGTGAGGTAACTACCTCTGTAAATGTTGAAGGAAAGATAAGATATTTTGCACACTGTTTGCCATATTCTACCTTCCCCCCAGCAAAGTGTAACATATCCATTTCTTCCAAATTGTTTTCATGTCCCTATATTTTTAACTTTAATTTTATTTTTAGTTTTAATTTCTTAAAAGCAGTCATCAACTTTATACACATCAGTGTATAAATATCACACCCATTGCCCAATTCAGCACACCACCATCCCCACCCCACTGTGGTTTTCCTCCCTTGGTGTCCATCCGTTGGTTCTCCACATCTGTGTCTCAACTTCTGCCCTGCAAACCACTTCGTCTGTACCATTTGTCTAGGTGCCACATACATGCGTTAATGTACGACATTTGTTTTTCTCTTTCTCGCTAAGTTCACTCTGTATGACAGTCTCTAGATCCATCCACGTCTCAACAAGTGACTCAGTTTCGTTCCTTTTAATGGCTGAGTAACATTCCATTGTATATATGTACCACAACTTCTTTATCCATTCGTCTGTCGATGGGCACGTGGCTTGCTTCTATGACCTGGCTATTGTAAATAGTGCTGAAATGAATATTGGGGTGCGTGCGTCTTTTTGAATTACGGTGTTCTCTGGGTATATTCCCAGTAGTGGGATTCCTGCGTCGTATGGTAGTTCTCGTCTTAGTTTTTGAAGGACCCTCCATACAGTTCTCCATAGTGGCTGTATCAATTTACCTTCCCACCAACAGTGCAAGAGTGTTCCCTTTTCTCCAACCCCCTCTCCAGCATTGATTGTTTCTAGGTTTCTTGATGAGGGCCACTCTGACCGGTGTGAGATGCTATCTCATTGTGCTTTTGATTTGCATTTCTCTAATGGTTAATGAGGTTGAGCATTCTTTCGTGTGTTTGTGGGCAGTGTGGATGTCTTCTTTGGAGAACTGTCTCTTGAGGTCTTCTGCCCAGTTTTGGCTTGGGTTGTTTGCTTTTTTGATATTGAGCTGCATGTGCCGCCTGTAAGTTTTGGAGATGAATCCTTTGTCAGTTGCTTCATTTGTAAATATTTTCTCCCATTCTAAGGGTTGTCTGTCGGTCTTGTTTATGGTTTCCTTTGCCGTGCAAAAGCTCTTAAGTTCCCTTAGGTCCCGTTTGCTTATTTTTGTTTTTATTTCCATTTTTCTAGCATGTGGTGCAAAAAGGATCTTGCAGTGATTTCTGTCATAGAGCGTTCTGCTTATGCTTTCCTCTAAGGGTTTGAGAGTGTCTGGCCTTACATTTAGGTCTTTAGTCCATTTGGAGTTTATTTTTGTGTGTGGTGTTAGGGAGTCTTCTCCTTTCATCCTTGTACATGTACCTGTCCTGTTTTCCCGACACCACTTATTGAAGAGGCTGACTTTTCTCCACTCTATATTCTTGCCCCCTTTATCAAAGATAAGGTGACCATATGTGCGTGTGTTTATCTCTGGGCTTTCTATCCTCTTCCATGGATCCATATGTCTGTTTTGGTGCCACTACCATACTGTCTTGATTCCTGTAGCTTTGCAGTTTCGTCTGAAGTCAGGGAGCCTGATTCCTCCAGCTCCATTTTTCGCTTTCAAGATTGCTTTGGCTATTCGGGGTCTTCTGTGTCTGCATACAAATTGTCAAATTTTGGGTTGGAGTTCTGTAAGAAATGCCAGTGGTAGTTTGACGGGGATTGCATTAAATCTCTAGATTGCTTTGGGGAGTAGAGTCATTTTCACAATATTGATTCTTCCAATCGAAGAACATGATATATCGCTCCATCTGTGGGTATCATTTTTAATTTCATTCATCAGTGTCTTATAATGTTCTGCATACAGGTCTTTTGTCTCCTTAGGTATTTTTAGTCCTGGACATTTTATTCATTTGGTTGCAGTGGTAACTAGGAGTGTTTCCTTCAGTTCACTTTCAGATTTTTCGTCATTAGTGTATAGGAATGCCAGCGACTTCTGTGCATTAATTTTGTATCCCGCTACTTTACCAAATTCACTGAGTAGCTCTACTAGTTTTCTGGTAGCCTCTTTAGGATTCTCTACGTATAGTATCGTGTCACCTGAAAACAGTGACAGCTTTACGTGTCCTTTCCACCGTTGTATTTGAAAGCAACCAAGTTGCCTGGCTTCAGAGTTTACCAGTTTCAGAAGCTATTTACATAAAAGTTGGGACTTAGACTTGCTGCTAGAATGAGGTTTACGAAGGGAGTGCATGAAGTGAACGCATTTTTCGTGCAAAAAAGAACAGGAATTTTGGGCGGTTACAGGAGTCAGTAGTTTGGACTGTATTTTCTTCCTTCAATACAAACGAGTTGCAAATATACTCCACAGTCTTTGGAGATAGGGTCTTTAGGACAGTAATCAAGTTAAAATGAAGCCATCAGGCTTTGCCCTCATTCAGTACGATTGGTGTGCTTGGGTTGTAGATGGCTATGTTTGTCGTGTTACTCTCTCTGTATATATCAATGTCCTAATTTCTGTTAAGACATGCAGTCCTTGGTACTTTCTCCTGGCAGCCCTAGCAAATACATGCAGCCTGCATCATGTGGGATGAGGCTTTATCTTTTGATCAGTCCACAAGTCCTTAAGAGAAAAGACTGCTCTTTCAAGGAAAAACGCGATTCTGCATGCACAGCTCTTTCCTCGGTCTCCAGTCTGTCAGACTGCCCTGAATAATTTGACTTCCCAGTCCCCACCACACGTTAGGCCAATTCAATAAAATCTCTCAATCTCAATCTCTCTCTCTCTCTCTCTTGCTCCCTTCCCTCCCCTCCCACCCCCAGGCAGCTAGTGGCTTCTGTTTCTCTGTGGAACCCAGACCAGAACACTTGTGTTATACCCACTAGTGGAATTATGGGGTCGTGAGGTAACTACCTCTGTAAATGTTGAAGGAAAGATAAGATATTTTGCACACTGTTTGCCATATTCTACCTTCCCCCCAGCAAAGTGTAACATATCCATTTCTTCCAAATTGTTTTCATGTCCCTATATTTTTAACTTTAATTTTATTTTTAGTTTTAATTTCTTAAAAGCAGTCATCAACTTTATACACATCAGTGTATAAATATCACACCCATTGCCCAATTCAGCACACCACCATCCCCACCCCACTGTGGTTTTCCTCCCTTGGTGTCCATCCGTTGGTTCTCCACATCTGTGTCTCACCTTCTGCCCTGCAAACCACTTCGTCTGTACCATTTGTCTAGGTGCCACATACATGCGTTAATGTACGACATTTGTTTTTCTCTTTCTCGCTAAGTTCACTCTGTATGACAGTCTCTAGATCCATCCACGTCTCAACAAGTGACTCAGTTTCGTTCCTTTTAATGGCTGAGTAACATTCCATTGTATATAGGTACCACAACTTCTTTATCCATTCGTCTGTCGATGGGCACGTGGCTTGCTTCTATGACCTGGCTATTGTAAATAGTGCTGAAATGAATATTGGGGTGCGTGCGTCTTTTTGAATTACGGTGTTCTCTGGGTATATTCCCAGTAGTGGGATTCCTGCGTCGTATGGTAGTTCTCGTCTTAGTTGTTGAAGGACCCTCCATACAGTTCTCCATAGTGGCTGTATCAATTTACCTTCCCACCAACAGTGCAAGAGTGTTCCCTTTTCTCCACCCCCCTCTCCAGCATTGATTGTTTCTAGGTTTCTTGATGAGGGCCACTCTGACCGGTGTGAGATGCTATCTCATTGTGCTTTTGATTTGCATTTCTCTAATGGTTAATGAGGTTGAGCATTCTTTCGTGTGTTTGTGGGCAGTGTGAATGTCTTCTTTGGAGAACTGTCTCTTGAGGTCTTCTGCCCAGTTTTGGGTTGGGTTGTTTGCTTTTTTGATATTGAGCTGCATGTGCCGCCTGTAAGTTTTGGAGATGAATCCTTTGTCAGTTGCTTCATTTGTAAATATTTTCTCCCATTCTAAGTGTTGTCTGTCGGTCTTGTTTATGGTTTCCTTTGCCGTGCAAAAGCTCTTAAGTTCCCTTAGGTCCCGTTTGCTTATTTTTGTTTTTATTTCCATTTTTCTAGCATGTGGTGCAAAAAGGATCTTGCAGTGATTTCTGTCATAGAGCGTTCTGCTTATGCTTTCCTCTAAGGGTTTGAGAGTGTCTGGCCTTACATTTAGGTCTTTAGTCCAGTTGGAGTTTATTTTTGTGTGTGGTGTTAGGGAGTCTTCTCCTTTCATCCTTGTACATGTACCTGTCCTGTTTTCCCGACACCACTTATTGAAGAGGCTGACTTTTCTCCACTCTATATTCTTGCCCCCTTTATCAAAGATAAGGTGACCATATGTGCGTGTGTTTATCTCTGGGCTTTCTATCCTCTTCCATGGATCCATATGTCTGTTTTGGTGCCACTACCATACTGTCTTGATTCCTGTAGCTTTGCAGTTTCGTCTGAAGTCAGGGAGCCTGATTCCTCCAGCTCCATTTTTCGCTTTCAAGATTGCTTTGGCTATTCGGGGTCTTCTGTGTCTGCATACAAATTGTCAAATTTTGGGTTGGAGTTCTGTAAGAAATGCCAGTGGTAGTTTGACGGGGATTGCATTAAATCTCTAGATTGCTTTGGGGAGTAGAGTCATTTTCACAATATTGATTCTTCCAATCGAAGAACATGATATATCGCTCCATCTGTGGGTATCATTTTTAATTTCATTCATCAGTGTCTTATAATGTTCTGCATACAGGTCTTTTGTCTCCTTAGGTATTTTTAGTCCTGGACATTTTATTCATTTGGTTGCAGTGGTAACTAGGAGTGTTTCCTTCAGTTCACTTTCAGATTTTTCGTCATTAGTGTATAGGAATGCCAGCGACTTCTGTGCATTTATTTTGTATCCCGCTACTTTACCAAATTCACTGAGTAGCTCTACTAGTTTTCTGGTAGCCTCTTTAGGATTCTCTACGTATAGTATCGTGTCACCTGAAAACAGTGACAGCTTTACGTGTCCTTTCCACCGTTGTATTTGAAAGCAACCAAGTTGCCTGGCTTCAGAGTTTACCAGTTTCAGAAGCTATTTACATAAAAGTTGGGACTTAGACTTGCTGCTAGAATGAGGTTTACGAAGGGAGTGCATGAAGTGAACGCATTTTTCGTGCAAAAAAGAACAGGAATTTTGGGCGGTTACAGGAGTCAGTAGTTTGGACTGTATTTTCTTCCTTCAATACAAACGAGTTGCAAATATACTCCACAGTCTTTGGAGATAGGGTCTTTAGGACAGTAATCAAGTTAAAATGAAGCCATCAGGCTTTGCCCTCATTCAGTACGATTGGTGTGCTTGGGTTGTAGATGGCTATGTTTGTCGTGTTACTCTCTCTGTATATATCAATGTCCTAATTTCTGTTAAGACATGCAGTCCTTGGTACTTTCTCCTGGCAGCCCTAGCAAATACATGCAGCCTGCATCATGTGGGATGAGGCTTTATCTTTTGATCAGTCCACAAGTCCTTAAGAGAAAAGACTGCTCTTTCAAGGAAAAACGCGATTCTGCATGCACAGCTCTTTCCTCGGTCTCCAGTCTGTCAGACTGCCCTGAATAATTTGACTTCCCAGTCCCCACCACACGTTAGGCCAATTCAATAAAATCTCTCAATCTCAATCTCTCTCTCTCTCTCTCTTGCTCCCTTCCCTCCCCTCCCACCCCCAGGCAGCTAGTGGCTTCTGTTTCTCTGTGGAACCCAGACCAGAACACTTGTGTTATACCCACTAGTGGAATTATGGGGTCGTGAGGTAACTACCTCTGTAAATGTTGAAGGAAAGATAAGATATTTTGCACACTGTTTGCCATATTCTACCTTCCCCCCAGCAAAGTGTAACATATCCATTTCTTCCAAATTGTTTTCATGTCCCTATATTTTTAACTTTAATTTTATTTTTAGTTTTAATTTCTTAAAAGCAGTCATCAACTTTATACACATCAGTGTATAAATATCACACCCATTGCCCAATTCAGCACACCACCATCCCCACCCCACTGTGGTTTTCCTCCCTTGGTGTCCATCCGTTGGTTCTCCACATCTGTGTCTCACCTTCTGCCCTGCAAACCACTTCGTCTGTACCATTTGTCTAGGTGCCACATACATGCGTTAATGTACGACATTTGTTTTTCTCCTTCTCGCTAAGTTCACTCTGTATGACAGTCTCTAGATCCATCCACGTCTCAACAAGTGACTCAGTTTCGTTCCTTTTAATGGCTGAGTAACATTCCATTGTATATAGGTACCACAACTTCTTTATCCATTCGTCTGTCGATGGGCACGTGGCTTGCTTCTATGACCTGGCTATTGTAAATAGTGCTGAAATGAATATTGGGGTGCGTGCGTCTTTTTGAATTACGGTGTTCTCTGGGTATATTCCCAGTAGTGGGATTCCTGCGTCGTATGGTAGTTCTCGTCTTAGTTGTTGAAGGACCCTCCATACAGTTCTCCATAGTGGCTGTATCAATTTACCTTCCCACCAACAGTGCAAGAGTGTTCCCTTTTCTCCACCCCCCTCTCCAGCATTGATTGTTTCTAGGTTTCTTGATGAGGGCCACTCTGACCGGTGTGAGATGCTATCTCATTGTGCTTTTGATTTGCATTTCTCTAATGGTTAATGAGGTTGAGCATTCTTTCGTGTGTTTGTGGGCAGTGTGGATGTCTTCTTTGGAGAACTGTCTCTTGAGGTCTTCTGCCCAGTTTTGGGTTGGGTTGTTTGCTTTTTTGATATTGAGCTGCATGTGCCGCCTGTAAGTTTTGGAGATGAATCCTTTGTCAGTTGCTTCATTTGTAAATATTTTCTCCCATTCTAAGTGTTGTCTGTCGGTCTTGTTTATGGTTTCCTTTGCCGTGCAAAAGCTCTTAAGTTCCCTTAGGTCCCGTTTGCTTATTTTTGTTTTTATTTCCATTTTTCTAGCATGTGGTGCAAAAAGGATCTTGCAGTGATTTCTGTCATAGAGCGTTCTGCTTATGCTTTCCTCTAAGGGTTTGAGAGTGTCTGGCCTTACATTTAGGTCTTTAGTCCATTTGGAGTTTATTTTTGTGTGTGGTGTTAGGGAGTCTTCTCCTTTCATCCTTGTACATGTAGCTGTCCTGTTTTCCCGACACCACTTATTGAAGAGGCTGACTTTTCTCCACTCTATATTCTTGCCCCCTTTATCAAAGATAAGGTGACCATATGTGCGTGTGTTTATCTCTGGGCTTTCTATCCTCTTCCATGGATCCATATGTCTGTTTTGGTGCCACTACCATACTGTCTTGATTCCTGTAGCTTTGCAGTTTCGTCTGAAGTCAGGGAGCCTGATTCCTCCAGCTCCATTTTTCGCTTTCAAGATTGCTTTGGCTATTCGGGGTCTTCTGTGTCTGCATACAAATTGTCAAATTTTGGGTTGGAGTTCTGTAAGAAATGCCAGTGGTAGTTTGACGGGGATTGCATTAAATCTCTAGATTGCTTTGGGGAGTAGAGTCATTTTCACAATATTGATTCTTCCAATCGAAGAACATGATATATCGCTCCATCTGTGGGTATCATTTTTAATTTCATTCATCAGTGTCTTATAATGTTCTGCATACAGGTCTTTTGTCTCCTTAGGTATTTTTAGTCCTGGACATTTTATTCATTTGGTTGCAGTGGTAACTAGGAGTGTTTCCTTCAGTTCACTTTCAGATTTTTCGTCATTAGTGTATAGGAATGCCAGCGACTTCTGTGCATTAATTTTGTATCCCGCTACTTTACCAAATTCACTGAGTAGCTCTACTAGTTTTCTGGTAGCCTCTTTAGGATTCTCTACGTATAGTATCGTGTCACCTGAAAACAGTGACAGCTTTACGTGTCCTTTCCACCGTTGTATTTGAAAGCAACCAAGTTGCCTGGCTTCAGAGTTTACCAGTTTCAGAAGCTATTTACATAAAAGTTGGGACTTAGACTTGCTGCTAGAATGAGGTTTACGAAGGGAGTGCATGAAGTGAACGCATTTTTCGTGCAAAAAAGAACAGGAATTTTGGGCGGTTACAGGAGTCAGTAGTTTGGACTGTATTTTCTTCCTTCAATACAAACGAGTTGCAAATATACTCCACAGTCTTTGGAGATAGGGTCTTTAGGACAGTAATCAAGTTAAAATGAAGCCATCAGGCTTTGCCCTCATTCAGTACGATTGGTGTGCTTGGGTTGTAGATGGCTATGTTTGTCGTGTTACTCTCTCTGTATATATCAATGTCCTAATTTCTGTTAAGACATGCAGCCCTTGGTACTTTCTCCTGGCAGCCCTAGCAAATACATGCAGCCTGCATCATGTGGGATGAGGCTTTATCTTTTGATCAGTCCACAAGTCCTTAAGAGAAAAGACTGCTCTTTCAAGGAAAAACGCGATTCTGCATGCACAGCTCTTTCCTCGGTCTCCAGTCTGTCAGACTGCCCTGAATAATTTGACTTCCCAGTCCCCACCACACGTTAGGCCAATTCAATAAAATCTCTCAATCTCAATCTCTCTCTCTCTCTCTCTCTTGCTCCCTTCCCTCCCCTCCCACCCCCAGGCAGCTAGTGGCTTCTGTTTCTCTGTGGAACCCAGACCAGAACACTTGTGTTATACCCACTAGTGGAATTATGGGGTCGTGAGGTAACTACCTCTGTAAATGTTGAAGGAAAGATAAGATATTTTGCACACTGTTTGCCATATTCTACCTTCCCCCCAGCAAAGTGTAACATATCCATTTCTTCCAAATTGTTTTCATGTCCCTATATTTTTAACTTTAATTTTATTTTTAGTTTTAATTTCTTAAAAGCAGTCATCAACTTTATACACATCAGTGTATAAATATCACACCCATTGCCCAATTCAGCACACCACCATCCCCACCCCACTGTGGTTTTCCTCCCTTGGTGTCCATCCGTTGGTTCTCCACATCTGTGTCTCACCTTCTGCCCTGCAAACCACTTCGTCTGTACCATTTGTCTAGGTGCCACATACATGCGTTAATGTACGACATTTGTTTTTCTCTTTCTCGCTAAGTTCACTCTGTATGACAGTCTCTAGATCCATCCACGTCTCAACAAGTGACTCAGTTTCGTTCCTTTTAATGGCTGAGTAACATTCCATTGTATATATGTACCACAACTTCTTTATCCATTCGTCTGTCGATGGGCACGTGGCTTGCTTCTATGACCTGGCTATTGTAAATAGTGCTGAAATGAATATTGGGGTGCGTGCGTCTTTTTGAATTACGGTGTTCTCTGGGTATATTCCCAGTAGTGGGATTCCTGCGTCGTATGGTAGTTCTCGTCTTAGTTGTTGAAGGACCCTCCATACAGTTCTCCATAGTGGCTGTATCAATTTACCTTCCCACCAACAGTGCAAGAGTGTTCCCTTTTCTCCACCCCCCTCTCCAGCATTGATTGTTTCTAGGTTTCTTGATGAGGGCCACTCTGACCGGTGTGAGATGCTATCTCATTGTGCTTTTGATTTGCATTTCTCTAATGGTTAATGAGGTTGAGCATTCTTTCGTGTGTTTGTGGGCAGTGTGGATGTCTTCTTTGGAGAACTGTCTCTTGAGGTCTTCTGCCCAGTTTTGGGTTGGGTTGTTTGCTTTTTTGATATTGAGCTGCATGTGCCGCCTGTAAGTTTTGGAGATGAATCCTTTGTCAGTTGCTTCATTTGTAAATATTTTCTCCCATTCTAAGTGTTGTCTGTCGGTCTTGTTTATGGTTTCCTTTGCCGTGCAAAAGCTCTTAAGTTCCCTTAGGTCCCGTTTGCTTATTTTTGTTTTTATTTCCATTTTTCTAGCATGTGGTTCAAAAAGGATCTTGCAGTGATTTCTGTCATAGAGCGTTCTGCTTATGCTTTCCTCTAAGGGTTTGAGAGTGTCTGGCCTTACATTTAGGTCTTTAGTCCATTTGGAGTTTATTTTTGTGTGTGGTGTTAGGGAGTCTTCTCCTTTCATCCTTGTACATGTACCTGTCCTGTTTTCCCGACACCACTTATTGAAGAGGCTGACTTTTCTCCACTCTATATTCTTGCCCCCTTTATCAAAGGTAAGGTGACCATATGTGCGTGTGTTTATCTCTGGGCTTTCTATCCTCTTCCATGGATCCATATGTCTGTTTTGGTGCCACTACCATACTGTCTTGATTCCTGTAGCTTTGCAGTTTCCTCTGAAGTCAGGGAGCCTGATTCCTCCAGCTCCATTTTTCGCTTTCAAGATTGCTTTGGCTATTCGGGGTCTTCTGTGTCTGCATACAAATTGTCAAATTTTTGGTTGGAGTCCTGTAAGAAATGCCAGTGGTAGTTTGACGGGGATTGCATTAAATCTCTAGATTGCTTTGGGGAGTAGAGTCATTTTCACAATATTGATTCTTCCAATCGAAGAACATGATATATCGCTCCATCTGTGGGTATCATTTTTAATTTCATTCATCAGTGTCTTATAATGTTCTGCATACAGGTCTTTTGTCTCCTTAGGTATTTTTAGTCCTGGACATTTTATTCATTTGGTTGCAGTGGTAACTAGGAGTGTTTCCTTCAGTTCACTTTCAGATTTTTCGTCATTAGTGTATAGGAATGCCAGCGACTTCTGTGCATTAATTTTGTATCCCGCTACTTTACCAAATTCACTGAGTAGCTCTACTAGTTTTCTGGTAGCCTCTTTAGGATTCTCTACGTATAGTATCGTGTCACCTGAAAACAGTGACAGCTTTACGTGTCCTTTCCACCGTTGTATTTGAAAGCAACCAAGTTGCCTGGCTTCAGAGTTTACCAGTTTCAGAAGCTATTTACATAAAAGTTGGGACTTAGACTTGCTGCTAGAATGAGGTTTACGAAGGGAGTGCATGAAGTGAACGCATTTTTCGTGCAAAAAAGAACAGGAATTTTGGGCGGTTACAGGAGTCAGTAGTTTGGACTGTATTTTCTTCCTTCAATACAAACGAGTTGCAAATATACTCCACAGTCTTTGGAGATAGGGTCTTTAGGACAGTAATCAAGTTAAAATGAAGCCATCAGGCTTTGCCCTCATTCAGTACGATTGGTGTGCTTGGGTTGTAGATGGCTATGTTTGTCGTGTTACTCTCTCTGTATATATCAATGTCCTAATTTCTGTTAAGACATGCAGTCCTTGGTACTTTCTCCTGGCAGCCCTAGCAAATACATGCAGCCTGCATCATGTGGGATGAGGCTTTATCTTTTGATCAGTCCACAAGTCCTTAAGAGAAAAGACTGCTCTTTCAAGGAAAAACGCGATTCTGCATGCACAGCTCTTTCCTCGGTCTCCAGTCTGTCAGACTGCCCTGAATAATTTGACTTCCCAGTCCCCACCACACGTTAGGCCAATTCAATAAAATCTCTCAATCTCAATCTCTCTCTCTCTCTCTCTTGCTCCCTTCCCTCCCCTCCCACCCCCAGGCAGCTAGTGGCTTCTGTTTCTCTGTGGAACCCAGACCAGAACACTTGTGTTATACCCACTAGTGGAATTATGGGGTCGTGAGGTAACTACCTCTGTAAATGTTGAAGGAAAGATAAGATATTTTGCAGACTGTTTGCCATATTCTACCTTCCCCCCAGCAAAGTGTAACATATCCATTTCTTCCAAATTGTTTTCATGTCCCTATATTTTTAACTTTAATTTTATTTTTAGTTTTAATTTCTTAAAAGCAGTCATCAACTTTATACACATCAGTGTATAAATATCACACCCATTGCCCAATTCAGCACACCACCATCCCCACCCCACTGTGGTTTTCCTCCCTTGGTGTCCATCCGTTGGTTCTCCACATCTGTGTCTCACCTTCTGCCCTGCAAACCACTTCGTCTGTACCATTTGTCTAGGTGCCACATACATGCGTTAATGTACGACATTTGTTTTTCTCTTTCTCGCTAAGTTCACTCTGTATGACAGTCTCTAGATCCATCCACGTCTCAACAAGTGACTCAGTTTCGTTCCTTTTAATGGCTGAGTAACATTCCATTGTATATATGTACCACAACTTCTTTATCCATTCGTCTGTCGATGGGCACGTGGCTTGCTTCTATGACCTGGCTATTGTAAATAGTGCTGAAATGAATATTGGGGTGCGTGCGTCTTTTTGAATTACGGTGTTCTCTGGGTATATTCCCAGTAGTGGGATTCCTGCGTCGTATGGTAGTTCTCGTCTTAGTTTTTGAAGGACCCTCCATACAGTTCTCCATAGTGGCTGTATCAATTTACCTTCCCACCAACAGTGCAAGAGTGTTCCCTTTTCTCCACCCCCCTCTCCAGCATTGATTGTTTCTAGGTTTCTTGATGAGGGCCACTCTGACCGGTGTGAGATGCTATCTCATTGTGCTTTTGATTTGCATTTCTCTAATGGTTAATGAGGTTGAGCATTCTTTCGTGTGTTTGTGGGCAGTGTGGATGTCTTCTTTGGAGAACTGTCTCTTGAGGTCTTCTGCCCAGTTTTGGGTTGGGTTGTTTGCTTTTTTGATATTGAGCTGCATGTGCCGCCTGTAAGTTTTGGAGATGAATCCTTTGTCAGTTGCTTCATTTGTAAATATTTTCTCCCATTCTAAGTGTTGTCTGTCGGTCTTGTTTATGGTTTCCTTTGCCGTGCAAAAGCTCTTAAGTTCCCTTAGGTCCCGTTTGCTTATTTTTGTTTTTATTTCCATTTTTCTAGCATGTGGTTCAAAAAGGATCTTGCAGTGATTTCTGTCATAGAGCGTTCTGCTTATGCTTTCCTCTAAGGGTTTGAGAGTGTCTGGCCTTACATTTAGGTCTTTAGTCCATTTGGAGTTTATTTTTGTGTGTGGTGTTAGGGAGTCTTCTCCTTTCATCCTTGTACATGTACCTGTCCTGTTTTCCCGACACCACTTATTGAAGAGGCTGACTTTTCTCCACTCTATATTCTTGCCCCCTTTATCAAAGGTAAGGTGACCATATGTGCGTGTGTTTATCTCTGGGCTTTCTATCCTCTTCCATGGATCCATATGTCTGTTTTGGTGCCACTACCATACTGTCTTGATTCCTGTAGCTTTGCAGTTTCGTCTGAAGTCAGGGAGCCTGATTCCTCCAGCTCCATTTTTCGCTTTCAAGATTGCTTTGGCTATTCGGGGTCTTCTGTGTCTGCATACAAATTGTCAAATTTTGGGTTGGAGTTCTGTAAGAAATGCCAGTGGTAGTTTGACGGGGATTGCATTAAATCTCTAGATTGCTTTGGGGAGTAGAGTCATTTTCACAATATTGATTCTTCCAATCGAAGAACATGATATATCGCTCCATCTGTGGGTATCATTTTTAATTTCATTCATCAGTGTCTTATAATGTTCTGCATACAGGTCTTTTGTCTCCTTAGGTATTTTTAGTCCTGGACATTTTATTCATTTGGTTGCAGTGGTAACTAGGAGTGTTTCCTTCAGTTCACTTTCAGATTTTTCGTCATTAGTGTATAGGAATGCCAGCGACTTCTGTGCATTAATTTTGTATCCCGCTACTTTACCAAATTCACTGAGTAGCTCTACTAGTTTTCAGGTAGCCTCTTTAGGATTCTCTACGTATGGTATCGTGTCACCTGAAAACAGTGACAGCTTTACTTGTCCTTTCCACCGTTGTATTTGAAAGCAACCAAGTTGCCTGGCTTCAGAGTTTACCAGTTTCAGAAGCTATTTACATAAAAGTTGGGACTTAGACTTGCTGCTAGAATGAGGTTTACGAAGGGAGTGCATGAAGTGAACGCATTTTTCGTGCAAAAAAGAACAGGAATTTTGGGCGGTTACAGGAGTCAGTAGTTTGGATTGTATTTTCTTCCTTCAATACAAACGAGTTGCAAATATACTCCACAGTCTTTGGAGATAGGGTCTTTAGGACAGTAATCAAGTTAAAATGAAGCCATCAGGCTTTGCCCTCATTCAGTACGATTGGTGTGCTTGGGTTGTAGATGGCTATGTTTGTCGTGTTACTCTCTCTGTATATATCAATGTCCTAATTTCTGTTAAGACATGCAGTCCTTGGTACTTTCTCCTGGCAGCCCTAGCAAATACATGCAGCCTGCATCATGTGGGATGAGGCTTTATCTTTTGATCAGTCCACAAGTCCTTAAGAGAAAAGACTGCTCTTTCAAGGAAAAACGCGATTCTGCATGCACAGCTCTTTCCTCGGTCTCCAGTCTGTCAGACTGCCCTGAATAATTTGACTTCCCAGTCCCCACCACACGTTAGGCCAATTCAATAAAATCTCTCAATCTCAATCTCTCTCTCTCTCTCTCTTGCTCCCTTCCCTCCCCTCCCACCCCCAGGCAGCTAGTGGCTTCTGTTTCTCTGTGGAACCCAGACCAGAACACTTGTGTTATACCCACTAGTGGAATTATGGGGTCGTGAGGTAACTACCTCTGTAAATGTTGAAGGAAAGATAAGATATTTTGCAGACTGTTTGCCATATTCTACCTTCCCCCCAGCAAAGTGTAACATATCCATTTCTTCCAAATTGTTTTCATGTCCCTATATTTTTAACTTTAATTTTATTTTTAGTTTTAATTTCTTAAAAGCAGTCATCAACTTTATACACATCAGTGTATAAATATCACACCCATTGCCCAATTCAGCACACCACCATCCCCACCCCACTGTGGTTTTCCTCCCTTGGTGTCCATCCGTAGGTTCTCCACATCTGTGTCTCACCTTCTGCCCTGCAAACCACTTCGTCTGTACCATTTGTCTAGGTGCCACATACATGCGTTAATGTACGACATTTGTTTTTCTCTTTCTCGCTAAGTTCACTCTGTATGACAGTCTCTAGATCCATCCACGTCTCAACAAGTGACTCAGTTTCGTTCCTTTTAATGGCTGAGTAACATTCCATTGTATATATGTACCACAACCTCTTTATCCATTCGTCTGTCGATGGGCACGTGGCTTGCTTCTATGACCTGGCTATTGTAAATAGTGCTGAAATGAATATTGGGGTGCGTGTGTCTTTTTGAATTACGGTGTTCTCTGGGTATATTCCCAGTAGTGGGATTCCTGCGTCGTATGGTAGTTCTCGTCTTAGTTTTTGAAGGACCCTCCATACAGTTCTCCATAGTGGCTGTATCAATTTACCTTCCCACCAACAGTGCAAGAGTGTTCCCTTTTCTCCACCCCCCTCTCCAGCATTGATTGTTTCTAGGTTTCTTGATGAGGGCCACTCTGACCGGTGTGAGATGCTATCTCATTGTGCTTTTGATTTGCATTTCTCTAATGGTTAATGAGGTTGAGCATTCTTTCGTGTGTTTGTGGGCAGTGTGGATGTCTTCTTTGGAGAACTGTCTCTTGAGGTCTTCTGCCCAGTTTTGGGTTGGGTTGTTTGCTTTTTTGATATTGAGCTGCATGTGCCGCCTGTAAGTTTTGGAGATGAATCCTTTGTCAGTTGCTTCATTTGTAAATATTTTCTCCCATTCTAAGGGTTATCTGTTGGTCTTGTTTATGGTTTCCTTTGCCGTGCAAAAGCTCTTAAGTTCCCTTAGGTCCCGTTTGCTTATTTTTGTTTTTATTTCCATTTTTCTAGCATGTGGTGCAAAAAGGATCTTGCAGTGATTTCTGTCATAGAGCGTTCTGCTTATGCTTTCCTCTAAGGGTTTGAGAGTGTCTGGCCTTACATTTAGGTCTTTAGTCCATTTGGAGTTTATTTTTGTGTGTGGTGTTAGGGAGTCTTCTCCTTTCATCCTTGTACATGTACCTGTCCTGTTTTCCCGACACCACTTATTGAAGAGGCTGACTTTTCTCCACTCTATATTCTTGCCCCCTTTATCAAAGATAAGGTGACCATATGTGCGTGTGTTTATCTCTGGGCTTTCTATCCTCTTCCATGGATCCATATGTCTGTTTTGGTGCCACTACCATACTGTCTTGATTCCTGTAGCTTTGCAGTTTCGTCTGAAGTCAGGGAGCCTGATTCCTCCAGCTCCATTTTTCGCTTTCAAGATTGCTTTGGCTATTCGGGGTCTTCTGTGTCTGCATACAAATTGTCAAATTTTTGGTTGGAGTTCTGTAAGAAGTGCCAGTGGTAGTTTGACGGGGATTGCATTAAATCTCTAGATTGCTTTGGGGAGTAGAGTCATTTTCACAATATTGATTCTTCCAATCGAAGAACATGATATATCGCTCCATCTGTGGGTATCATTTTTAATTTCATTCATCAGTGTCTTATAATGTTCTGCATACAGGTCTTTTGTCTCCTTAGGTATTTTTAGTCCTGGACATTTTATTCATTTGGTTGCAGTGGTAACTAGGAGTGTTTCCTTCAGTTCACTTTCAGATTTTTCGTCATTAGTGTATAGGAATGCCAGCGACTTCTGTGCATTAATTTTGTATCCCGCTACTTTACCAAATTCACTGAGTAGCTCTACTAGTTTTCTGGTAGCCTCTTTAGGATTCTCTACGTATAGTATCGTGTCACCTGAAAACAGTGACAGCTTTACGTGTCCTTTCCACCGTTGTATTTGAAAGCAACCAAGTTGCCTGGCTTCAGAGTTTACCAGTTTCAGAAGCTATTTACATAAAAGTTGGGACTTAGACTTGCTGCTAGAATGAGGTTTACGAAGGGAGTGCATGAAGTGAACGCATTTTTCGTGCAAAAAAGAACAGGAATTTTGGGCGGTTACAGGAGTCAGTAGTTTGGACTGTATTTTCTTCCTTCAATACAAACGAGTTGCAAATATACTCCACAGTCTTTGGAGATAGGGTCTTTAGGACAGTAATCAAGTTAAAATGAAGCCATCAGGCTTTGCCCTCATTCAGTACGATTGGTGTGCTTGGGTTGTAGATGGCTATGTTTGTCGTGTTACTCTCTCTGTATATATCAATGTCCTAATTTCTGTTAAGACATGCAGTCCTTGGTACTTTCTCCTGGCAGCCCTAGCAAATACATGCAGCCTGCATCATGTGGGATGAGGCTTTATCTTTTGATCAGTCCACAAGTCCTTAAGAGAAAAGACTGCTCTTTCAAGGAAAAACGCGATTCTGCATGCACAGCTCTTTCCTCGGTCTCCAGTCTGTCAGACTGCCCTGAATAATTTGACTTCCCAGTCCCCACCACACGTTAGGCCAATTCAATAAAATCTCTCAATCTCAATCTCTCTCTCTCTCTCTCTTGCTCCCTTCCCTCCCCTCCCACCCCCAGGCAGCTAGTGGCTTCTGTTTCTCTGTGGAACCCAGACCAGAACACTTGTGTTATACCCACTAGTGGAATTATGGGGTCGTGAGGTAACTACCTCTGTAAATGTTGAAGGAAAGATAAGATATTTTGCAGACTGTTTGCCATATTCTACCTTCCCCCCAGCAAAGTGTAACATATCCATTTCTTCCAAATTGTTTTCATGTCCCTATATTTTTAACTTTAATTTTATTTTTAGTTTTAATTTCTTAAAAGCAGTCATCAACTTTATACACATCAGTGTATAAATATCACACCCATTGCCCAATTCAGCACACCACCATCCCCACCCCACTGTGGTTTTCCTCCCTTGGTGTCCATCCGTAGGTTCTCCACATCTGTGTCTCACCTTCTGCCCTGCAAACCACTTCGTCTGTACCATTTGTCTAGGTGCCACATACATGCGTTAATGTACGACATTTGTTTTTCTCTTTCTCGCTAAGTTCACTCTGTATGACAGTCTCTAGATCCATCCACGTCTCAACAAGTGACTCAGTTTCGTTCCTTTTAATGGCTGAGTAACATTCCATTGTATATATGTACCACAACTTCTTTATCCATTCGTCTGTCGATGGGCACGTGGCTTGCTTCTATGACCTGGCTATTGTAAATAGTGCTGAAATGAATATTGGGGTGCGTGCGTCTTTTTGAATTACGGTGTTCTCTGGGTATATTCCCAGTAGTGGGATTCCTGCGTCGTATGGTAGTTCTCGTCTTAGTTTTTGAAGGACCCTCCATACAGTTCTCCATAGTGGCTGTATCAATTTACCTTCCCACCAACAGTGCAAGAGTGTTCCCTTTTCTCCACCCCCCTCTCCAGCATTGATTGTTTCTAGGTTTCTTGATGAGGGCCACTCTGACCGGTGTGAGATGCTATCTCATTGTGCTTTTGATTTGCATTTCTCTAATGGTTAATGAGGTTGAGCATTCTTTCGTGTGTTTGTGGGCAGTGTGGATGTCTTCTTTGGAGAACTGTCTCTTGAGGTCTTCTGCCCAGTTTTGGGTTGGGTTGTTTGCTTTTTTGATATTGAGCTGCATGTGCCGCCTGTAAGTTTTGGAGATGAATCCTTTGTCAGTTGCTTCATTTGTAAATATTTTCTCCCATTCTAAGTGTTGTCTGTCGGTCTTGTTTATGGTTTCCTTTGCCGTGCAAAAGCTCTTAAGTTCCCTTGGGTCCCGTTTGCTTATTTTTGTTTTTATTTCCATTTTTCTAGCATGTGGTGCAAAAAGGATCTTGCAGTGATTTCTGTCATAGAGCGTTCTGCTTATGCTTTCCTCTAAGGGTTTGAGAGTGTCTGGCCTTACATTTAGGTCTTTAGTCCATTTGGAGTTTATTTTTGTGTGTGGTGTTAGGGAGTCTTCTCCTTTCATCCTTGTACATGTACCTGTCCTGTTTTCCCGACACCACTTATTGAAGAGGCTGACTTTTCTCCACTCTATATTCTTGCCCCCTTTATTAAAGGTAAGGTGACCATATGTGCGTGTGTTTATCTCTGGGCTTTCTATCCTCTTCCATGGATCCATATGTCTGTTTTGGTGCCACTACCATACTGTCTTGATTCCTGTAGCTTTGCAGTTTCGTCTGAAGTCAGGGAGCCTGATTCCTCCAGCTCCATTTTTCGCTTTCAAGATTGCTTTGGCTATTCGGGGTCTTCTGTGTCTGCATACAAATTGTCAAATTTTGGGTTGGAGTCCTGTAAGAAATGCCAGTGGTAGTTTGACGGGGATTGCATTAAATCTCTAGATTGCTTTGGGGAGTAGAGTCATTTTCACAATATTGATTCTTCCAATCGAAGAACATGATATATCGCTCCATCTGTGGGTATCATTTTTAATTTCATTCATCAGTGTCTTATAATGTTCTGCATACAGGTCTTTTGTCTCCTTAGGTATTTTTAGTCCTGGACATTTTATTCATTTGGTTGCAGTGGTAACTAGGAGTGTTTCCTTCAGTTCACTTTCAGATTTTTCGTCATTAGTGTATAGGAATGCCAGCGACTTCTGTGCATTAATTTTGTATCCCGCTACTTTACCAAATTCACTGAGTAGCTCTACTAGTTTTCTGGTAGCCTCTTTAGGATTCTCTACGTATAGTATCGTGTCACCTGAAAACAGTGACAGCTTTACGTGTCCTTTCCACCGTTGTATTTGAAAGCAACCAAGTTGCCTGGCTTCAGAGTTTACCAGTTTCAGAAGCTATTTACATAAAAGTTGGGACTTAGACTTGCTGCTAGAATGAGGTTTACGAAGGGAGTGCATGAAGTGAACGCATTTTTCGTGCAAAAAAGAACAGGAATTTTGGGCGGTTACAGGAGTCAGTAGTTTGGACTGTATTTTCTTCCTTCAATACAAACGAGTTGCAAATATACTCCACAGTCTTTGGAGATAGGGTCTTTAGGACAGTAATCAAGTTAAAATGAAGCCATCAGGCTTTGCCCTCATTCAGTACGATTGGTGTGCTTGGGTTGTAGATGGCTATGTTTGTCGTGTTACTCTCTCTGTATATATCAATGTCCTAATTTCTGTTAAGACATGCAGTCCTTGGTACTTTCTCCTGGCAGCCCTAGCAAATACATGCAGCCTGCATCATGTGGGATGAGGCTTTATCTTTTGATCAGTCCACAAGTCCTTAAGAGAAAAGACTGCTCTTTCAAGGAAAAACGCGATTCTGCATGCACAGCTCTTTCCTCGGTCTCCAGTCTGTCAGACTGCCCTGAATAATTTGACTTCCCAGTCCCCACCACACGTTAGGCCAATTCAATAAAATCTCTCAATCTCAATCTCTCTCTCTCTCTCTCTTGCTCCCTTCCCTCCCCTCCCACCCCCAGGCAGCTAGTGGCTTCTGTTTCTCTGTGGAACCCAGACCAGAACACTTGTGTTATACCCACTAGTGGAATTATGGGGTCGTGAGGTAACTACCTCTGTAAATGTTGAAGGAAAGATAAGATATTTTGCAGACTGTTTGCCATATTCTACCTTCCCCCCAGCAAAGTGTAACATATCCATTTCTTCCAAATTGTTTTCATGTCCCTATATTTTTAACTTTAATTTTATTTTTAGTTTTAATTTCTTAAAAGCAGTCATCAACTTTATACACATCAGTGTATAAATATCACACGCATTGCCCAATTCAGCACACCACCATCCCCACCCCACTGTGGTTTTCCTCCCTTGGTGTCCATCCGTAGGTTCTCCACATCTGTGTCTCACCTTCTGCCCTGCAAACCACTTCGTCTGTACCATTTGTCTAGGTGCCACATACATGCGTTAATGTACGACATTTGTTTTTCTCTTTCTCGCTAAGTTCACTCTGTATGACAGTCTCTAGATCCATCCACGTCTCAACAAGTGACTCAGTTTCGTTCCTTTTAATGGCTGAGTAACATTCCATTGTATATATGTACCACAACTTCTTTATCCATTCGTCTGTCGATGGGCACGTGGCTTGCTTCTATGACCTGGCTATTGTAAATAGTGCTGAAATGAATATTGGGGTGCGTGCGTCTTTTTGAATTACGGTGTTCTCTGGGTATATTCCCAGTAGTGGGATTCCTGCGTCGTATGGTAGTTCTCGTCTTAGTTTTTGAAGGACCCTCCATACAGTTCTCCATAGTGGCTGTATCAATTTACCTTCCCACCAACAGTGCAAGAGTGTTCCCTTTTCTCCACCCCCTTCTCCAGCATTGATTGTTTCTAGGTTTCTTGATGAGGGCCACTCTGACCGGTGTGAGATGCTATCTCATTGTGCTTTTGATTTGCATTTCTCTAATGGTTAATGAGGTTGAGCATTCTTTCGTGTGTTTGTGGGCAGTGTGGATGTCTTCTTTGGAGAACTGTCTCTTGAGGTCTTCTGCCCAGTTTTGGGTTGGGTTGTTTGCTTTTTTGATATTGAGCTGCATGTGCCGCCTGTAAGTTTTGGAGATGAATCCTTTGTCAGTTGCTTCATTTGTAAATACTTTCTCCCATTCTAAGTGTTGTCTGTCGGTCTTGTTTATGGTTTCCTTTGCCGTGCAAAAGCTCTTAAGTTCCCTTAGGTCCCGTTTGCTTATTTTTGTTTTTATTTCCATTTTTCTAGCATGTGGTTCAAAAAGGATCTTGCAGTGATTTCTGTCATAGAGCGTTCTGCTTATGCTTTCCTCTAAGGGTTTGAGAGTGTCTGGCCTTACATTTAGGTCTTTAGTCCATTTGGAGTTTATTTTTGTGTGTGGTGTTAGGGAGTCTTCTCCTTTCATCCTTGTACATGTACCTGTCCTGTTTTCCCGACACCACTTATTGAAGAGGCTGACTTTTCTCCACTCTATATTCTTGCCCCCTTTATCAAAGGTAAGGTGACCATATGTGCGTGTGTTTATCTCTGGGCTTTCTATCCTCTTCCATGGATCCATATGTCTGTTTTGGTGCCACTACCATACTGTCTTGATTCCTGTAGCTTTGCAGTTTCGTCTGAAGTCAGGGAGCCTGATTCCTCCAGCTCCATTTTTCGCTTTCAAGATTGCTTTGGCTATTCGGGGTCTTCTGTGTCTGCATACAAATTGTCAAATTTTTGGTTGGAGTCCTGTAAGAAATGCCAGTGGTAGTTTGACGGGGATTGCATTAAATCTCTAGATTGCTTTGGGGAGTAGAGTCATTTTCACAATATTGATTCTTCCAATCGAAGAACATGATATATCGCTCCATCTGTGGGTATCATTTTTAATTTCATTCATCAGTGTCTTATAATGTTCTGCATACAGGTCTTTTGTCTCCTTAGGTATTTTTAGTCCTGGACATTTTATTCATTTGGTTGCAGTGGTAACTAGGAGTGTTTCCTTCAGTTCACTTTCAGATTTTTCGTCATTAGTGTATAGGAATGCCAGCGACTTCTGTGCATTAATTTTGTATCCCGCTACTTTACCAAATTCACTGAGTAGCTCTACTAGTTTTCTGGTAGCCTCTTTAGGATTCTCTACGTATAGTATCGTGTCACCTGAAAACAGTGACAGCTTTACGTGTCCTTTCCACCGTTGTATTTGAAAGCAACCAAGTTGCCTGGCTTCAGAGTTTACCAGTTTCAGAAGCTATTTACATAAAAGTTGGGACTTAGACTTGCTGCTAGAATGAGGTTTACGAAGGGAGTGCATGAAGTGAACGCATTTTTCGTGCAAAAAAGAACAGGAATTTTGGGCGGTTACAGGAGTCAGTAGTTTGGACTGTATTTTCTTCCTTCAATACAAACGAGTTGCAAATATACTCCACAGTCTTTGGAGATAGGGTCTTTAGGACAGTAATCAAGTTAAAATGAAGCCATCAGGCTTTGCCCTCATTCAGTACGATTGGTGTGCTTGGGTTGTAGATGGCTATGTTTGTCGTGTTACTCTCTCTGTATATATCAATGTCCTAATTTCTGTTAAGACATGCAGTCCTTGGTACTTTCTCCTGGCAGCCCTAGCAAATACATGCAGCCTGCATCATGTGGGATGAGGCTTTATCTTTTGATCAGTCCACAAGTCCTTAAGAGAAAAGACTGCTCTTTCAAGGAAAAACGCGATTCTGCATGCACAGCTCTTTCCTCGGTCTCCAGTCTGTCAGACTGCCCTGAATAATTTGACTTCCCAGTCCCCACCACACGTTAGGCCAATTCAATAAAATCTCTCAATCTCAATCTCTCTCTCTCTCTCTCTTGCTCCCTTCCCTCCCCTCCCACCCCCAGGCAGCTAGTGGCTTCTGTTTCTCTGTGGAACCCAGACCAGAACACTTGTGTTATACCCACTAGTGGAATTATGGGGTCGTGAGGTAACTACCTCTGTAAATGTTGAAGGAAAGATAAGATATTTTGCACACTGTTTGCCATATTCTACCTTCCCCCCAGCAAAGTGTAACATATCCATTTCTTCCAAATTGTTTTCATGTCCCTATATTTTTAACTTTAATTTTATTTTTAGTTTTAATTTCTTAAAAGCAGTCATCAACTTTATACACATCAGTGTATAAATATCACACCCATTGCCCAATTCAGCACACCACCATCCCCACCCCACTGTGGTTTTCCTCCCTTGGTGTCCATCCGTAGGTTCTCCACATCTGTGTCTCACCTTCTGCCCTGCAAACCACTTCGTCTGTACCATTTGTCTAGGTGCCACATACATGCGTTAATGTACGACATTTGTTTTTCTCTTTCTCGCTAAGTTCACTCTGTATGACAGTCTCTAGATCCATCCACGTCTCAACAAGTGACTCAGTTTCGTTCCTTTTAATGGCTGAGTAACATTCCATTGTATATATGTACCACAACTTCTTTATCCATTCGTCTGTCGATGGGCACGTGGCTTGCTTCTATGACCTGGCTATTGTAAATAGTGCTGAAATGAATATTGGGGTGCGTGCGTGTTTTTGAATTACGGTGTTCTCTGGGTATATTCCCAGTAGTGGGATTCCTGCGTCGTATGGTAGTTCTCGTCTTAGTTTTTGAAGGACCCTCCATACAGTTCTCCATAGTGGCTGTATCAATTTACCTTCCCACCAACAGTGCAAGAGTGTTCCCTTTTCTCCACCCTCTTCTCCAGCATTGATTGTTTCTAGGTTTCTTGATGAGGGCCACTCTGACCGGTGTGAGATGCTATCTCATTGTGCTTTTGATTTGCATTTCTCTAATGGTTAATGAGGTTGAGCATTCTTTCGTGTGTTTGTGGGCAGTGTGGATGTCTTCTTTGGAGAACTGTCTCTTGAGGTCTTCTGCCCAGTTTTGGCTTGGGTTGTTTGCTTTTTTGATATTGAGCTGCATGTGCCGCCTGTAAGTTTTGGAGATGAATCCTTTGTCAGTTGCTTCATTTGTAAATACTTTCTCCCATTCTAAGGGTTGTCTGTCGGTCTTGTTTATGGTTTCCTTTGCCGTGCAAAAGCTCTTAAGTTCCCTTAGGTCCCGTTTGCTTATTTTTGTTTTTATTTCCATTTTTCTAGCATGTGGTGCAAAAAGGATCTTGCAGTGATTTCTGTCATAGAGCGTTCTGCTTATGCTTTCCTCTAAGGGTTTGAGAGTGTCTGGCCTTACATTTAGGTCTTTAGTCCATTTGGAGTTTATTTTTGTGTGTGGTGTTAGGGAGTCTTCTCCTTTCATCCTTGTACATGTACCTGTCCTGTTTTCCCGACACCACTTATTGAAGAGGCTGACTTTTCTCCACTCTATATTCTTGCCCCCTTTATCAAAGATAAGGTGACCATATGTGCGTGTGTTTATCTCTGGGCTTTCTATCCTCTTCCATGGATCCATATGTCTGTTTTGGTGCCACTACCATACTGTCTTGATTCCTGTAGCTTTGCAGTTTCGTCTGAAGTCAGGGAGCCTGATTCCTCCAGCTCCATTTTTCGCTTTCAAGATTGCTTTGGCTATTCGGGGTCTTCTGTGTCTGCATACAAATTGTCAAATTTTTGGTTGGAGTTCTGTAAGAAGTGCCAGTGGTAGTTTGACGGGGATTGCATTAAATCTCTAGATTGCTTTGGGGAGTAGAGTCATTTTCACAATATTGATTCTTCCAATCGAAGAACATGATATATCGCTCCATCTGTGGGTATCATTTTTAATTTCATTCATCAGTGTCTTATAATGTTCTGCATACAGGTCTTTTGTCTCCTTAGGTATTTTTAGTCCTGGACATTTTATTCATTTGGTTGCAGTGGTAACTAGGAGTGTTTCCTTCAGTTCACTTTCAGATTTTTCGTCATTAGTGTATAGGAATGCCAGCGACTTCTGTGCATTAATTTTGTATCCCGCTACTTTACCAAATTCACTGAGTAGCTCTACTAGTTTTCTGGTAGCCTCTTTAGGATTCTCTACGTATAGTATCGTGTCACCTGAAAACAGTGACAGCTTTACGTGTCCTTTCCACCGTTGTATTTGAAAGCAACCAAGTTGCCTGGCTTCAGAGTTTACCAGTTTCAGAAGCTATTTACATAAAAGTTGGGACTTAGACTTGCTGCTAGAATGAGGTTTACGAAGGGAGTGCATGAAGTGAACGCATTTTTCGTGCAAAAAAGAACAGGAATTTTGGGCGGTTACAGGAGTCAGTAGTTTGGACTGTATTTTCTTCCTTCAATACAAACGAGTTGCAAATATACTCCACAGTCTTTGGAGATAGGGTCTTTAGGACAGTAATCAAGTTAAAATGAAGCCATCAGGCTTTGCCCTCATTCAGTACGATTGGTGTGCTTGGGTTGTAGATGGCTATGTTTGTCGTGTTACTCTCTCTGTATATATCAATGTCCTAATTTCTGTTAAGACATGCAGTCCTTGGTACTTTCTCCTGGCAGCCCTAGCAAATACATGCAGCCTGCATCATGTGGGATGAGGCTTTATCTTTTGATCAGTCCACAAGTCCTTAAGAGAAAAGACTGCTCTTTCAAGGAAAAACGCGATTCTGCATGCACAGCTCTTTCCTCGGTCTCCAGTCTGTCAGACTGCCCTGAATAATTTGACTTCCCAGTCCCCACCACACGTTAGGCCAATTCAATAAAATCTCTCAATCTCAATCTCTCTCTCTCTCTCTCTTGCTCCCTTCCCTCCCCTCCCACCCCCAGGCAGCTAGTGGCTTCTGTTTCTCTGTGGAACCCAGACCAGAACACTTGTGTTATACCCACTAGTGGAATTATGGGGTCGTGAGGTAACTACCTCTGTAAATGTTGAAGGAAAGATAAGATATTTTGCAGACTGTTTGCCATATTCTACCTTCCCCCCAGCAAAGTGTAACATATCCATTTCTTCCAAATTGTTTTCATGTCCCTATATTTTTAACTTTAATTTTATTTTTAGTTTTAATTTCTTAAAAGCAGTCATCAACTTTATACACATCAGTGTATAAATATCACACCCATTGCCCAATTCAGCACACCACCATCCCCACCCCACTGTGGTTTTCCTCCCTTGGTGTCCATCCGTAGGTTCTCCACATCTGTGTCTCACCTTCTGCCCTGCAAACCACTTCGTCTGTACCATTTGTCTAGGTGCCACATACATGCGTTAATGTACGACATTTGTTTTTCTCTTTCTCGTTAAGTTCACTCTGTATGACAGTCTCTAGATCCATCCACGTCTCAACAAGTGACTCAGTTTCGTTCCTTTTAATGGCTGAGTAACATTCCATTGTATATATGTACCACAACTTCTTTATCCATTCGTCTGTCGATGGGCACGTGGCTTGCTTCTATGACCTGGCTATTGTAAATAGTGCTGAAATGAATATTGGGGTGCGTGCGTCTTTTTGAATTACGGTGTTCTCTGGGTATATTCCCAGTAGTGGGATTCCTGCGTCGTATGGTAGTTCTCGTCTTAGTTTTTGAAGGACCCTCCATACAGTTCTCCATAGTGGCTGTATCAATTTACCTTCCCACCAACAGTGCAAGAGTGTTCCCTTTTCTCCACCCCCCTCTCCAGCATTGATTGTTTCTAGGTTTCTTGATGAGGGCCACTCTGACCGGTGTGAGATGCTATCTCATTGTGCTTTTGATTTGCATTTCTCTAATGGTTAATGAGGTTGAGCATTCTTTCGTGTGTTTGTGGGCAGTGTGGATGTCTTCTTTGGAGAACTGTCTCTTGAGGTCTTCTGCCCAGTTTTGGGTTGGGTTGTTTGCTTTTTTGATATTGAGCTGCATGTGCCGCCTGTAAGTTTTGGAGATGAATCCTTTGTCAGTTGCTTCATTTGTAAATATTTTCTCCCATTCTAAGTGTTGTCTGTCGGTCTTGTTTATGGTTTCCTTTGCCGTGCAAAAGCTCTTAAGTTCCCTTAGGTCCCGTTTGCTTATTTTTGTTTTTATTTCCATTTTTCTAGCATGTGGTGCAAAAAGGATCTTGCAGTGATTTCTGTCATAGAGCGTTCTGCTTATGCTTTCCTCTAAGGGTTTGAGAGTGTCTGGCCTTACATTTAGGTCTTTAGTCCATTTGGAGTTTATTTTTGTGTGTGGTGTTAGGGAGTCTTCTCCTTTCATCCTTGTACATGTACCTGTCCTGTTTTCCCGACACCACTTATTGAAGAGGCTGACTTTTCTCCACTCTATATTCTTGCCCCCTTTATCAAAGATAAGGTGACCATATGTGCGTGTGTTTATCTCTGGGCTTTCTATCCTCTTCCATGGATCCATATGTCTGTTTTGGTGCCACTACCATACTGTCTTGATTCCTGTAGCTTTGCAGTTTCGTCTGAAGTCAGGGAGCCTGATTCCTCCAGCTCCATTTTTCGCTTTCAAGATTGCTTTGGCTATTCGGGGTCTTCTGTGTCTGCATACAAATTGTCAAATTTTTGGTTGGAGTCCTGTAAGAAATGCCAGTGGTAGTTTGACGGGGATTGCATTAAATCTCTAGATTGCTTTGGGGAGTAGAGTCATTTTCACAATATTGATTCTTCCAATCGAAGAACATGATATATCGCTCCATCTGTGGGTATCATTTTTAATTTCATTCATCAGTGTCTTATAATGTTCTGCATACAGGTCTTTTGTCTCCTTAGGTATTTTTAGTCCTGGACATTTTATTCATTTGGTTGCAGTGGTAACTAGGAGTGTTTCCTTCAGTTCACTTTCAGATTTTTCGTCATTAGTGTATAGGAATGCCAGCGACTTCTGTGCATTAATTTTGTATCCCGCTACTTTACCAAATTCACTGAGTAGCTCTACTAGTTTTCTGGTAGCCTCTTTAGGATTCTCTACGTATAGTATCGTGTCACCTGAAAACAGTGACAGCTTTACGTGTCCTTTCCACCGTTGTATTTGAAATCAACCAAGTTGCCTGGCTTCAGAGTTTACCAGTTTCAGAAGCTATTTACATAAAAGTTGGGACTTAGACTTGCTGCTAGAATGAGGTTTACAAAGGGAGTGCATGAAGTGAACGCATTTTTCGTGCAAAAAAGAACAGGAATTTTGGGCGGTTACAGGAGTCAGTAGTTTGGACTGTATTTTCTTCCTTCAATACAAACGAGTTGCAAATATACTCCACAGTCTTTGGAGATAGGGTCTTTAGGACAGTAATCAAGTTAAAATGAAGCCATCAGGCTTTGCCCTCATTCAGTACGATTGGTGTGCTTGGGTTGTAGATGGCTATGTTTGTCGTGTTACTCTCTCTGTATATATCAATGTCCTAATTTCTGTTAAGACATGCAGTCCTTGGTACTTTCTCCTGGCAGCCCTAGCAAATACATGCAGCCTGCATCATGTGGGATGAGGCTTTATCTTTTGATCAGTCCACAAGTCCTTAAGAGAAAAGACTGCTCTTTCAAGGAAAAACGCGATTCTGCATGCACAGCTCTTTCCTCGGTCTCCAGTCTGTCAGACTGCCCTGAATAATTTGACTTCCCAGTCCCCACCACACGTTAGGCCAATTCAATAAAATCTCTCAATCTCAATCTCTCTCTCTCTCTCTCTTGCTCCCTTCCCTCCCCTCCCACCCCCAGGCAGCTAGTGGCTTCTGTTTCTCTGTGGAACCCAGACCAGAACACTTGTGTTATACCCACTAGTGGAATTATGGGGTCGTGAGGTAACTACCTCTGTAAATGTTGAAGGAAAGATAAGATATTTTGCACACTGTTTGCCATATTCTACCTTCCCCCCAGCAAAGTGTAACATATCCATTTCTTCCAAATTGTTTTCATGTCCCTATATTTTTAACTTTAATTTTATTTTTAGTTTTAATTTCTTAAAAGCAGTCATCAACTTTATACAAATCAGTGTATAAATATCACACCCATTGCCCAATTCAGCACACCACCATCCCCACCCCACTGTGGTTTTCCTCCCTTGGTGTCCATCCGTTGGTTCTCCACATCTGTGTCTCACCTTCTGCCCTGCAAACCACTTCGTCTGTACCATTTGTCTAGGTGCCACATACATGCGTTAATGTACGACATTTGTTTTTCTCTTTCTCGCTAAGTTCACTCTGTATGACAGTCTCTAGATCCATCCACGTCTCAACAAGTGACTCAGTTTCGTTCCTTTTAATGGCTGAGTAACATTCCATTGTATATATGTACCACAACTTCTTTATCCATTCGTCTGTCGATGGGCACGTGGCTTGCTTCTATGACCTGGCTATTGTAAATAGTGCTGAAATGAATATTGGGGTGCGTGCGTCTTTTTGAATTACGGTGTTCTCTGGGTATATTCCCAGTAGTGGGATTCCTGCGTCGTATGGTAGTTCTCGTCTTAGTTTTTGAAGGACCCTCCATACAGTTCTCCATAGTGGCTGTATCAATTTACCTTCCCACCAACAGTGCAAGAGTGTTCCCTTTTCTCCACCCCCCTCTCCAGCATTGATTGTTTCTAGGTTTCTTGATGAGGGCCACTCTGACCGGTGTGAGATGCTATCTCATTGTGCTTTTGATTTGCATTTCTCTAATGGTTAATGAGGTTGAGCATTCTTTCATGTGTTTGTGGGCAGTGTGGATGTCTTCTTTGGAGAACTGTCTCTTGAGGTCTTCTGCCCAGTTTTGGCTTGGGTTGTTTGCTTTTTTGATATTGAGCTGCATGTGCCGCCTGTAAGTTTTGGAGATGAATCCTTTGTCAGTTGCTTCATTTGTAAATATTTTCTCCCATTCTAAGGGTTGTCTGTCGGTCTTGTTTATGGTTTCCTTTGCCGTGCAAAAGCTCTTAAGTTCCCTTAGGTCCCGTTTGCTTATTTTTGTTTTTATTTCCATTTTTCTAGCATGTGGTGCAAAAAGGATCTTGCAGTGATTTCTGTCATAGAGCGTTCTGCTTATGCTTTCCTCTAAGGGTTTGAGAGTGTCTGGCCTTACATTTAGGTCTTTAGTCCATTTGGAGTTTATTTTTGTGTGTGGTGTTAGGGAGTCTTCTCCTTTCATCCTTGTACATGTACCTGTCCTGTTTTCCCGACACCACTTATTGAAGAGGCTGACTTTTCTCCACTCTATATTCTTGCCCCCTTTATCAAAGATAAGGTGACCATATGTGCGTGTGTTTATCTCTGGGCTTTCTATCCTCTTCCATGGATCCATATGTCTGTTTTGGTGCCACTACCATACTGTCTTGATTCCTGTAGCTTTGCAGTTTCGTCTGAAGTCAGGGAGCCTGATTCCTCCAGCTCCATTTTTCGCTTTCAAGATTGCTTTGGCTATTCGGGGTCTTCTGTGTCTGCATACAAATTGTCAAATTTTGGGTTGGAGTTCTGTAAGAAATGCCAGTGGTAGTTTGACGGGGATTGCATTAAATCTCTAGATTGCTTTGGGGAGTAGAGTCATTTTCACAATATTGATTCTTCCAATCGAAGAACATGATATATCGCTCCATCTGTGGGTATCATTTTTAATTTCATTCATCAGTGTCTTATAATGTTCTGCATACAGGTCTTTTGTCTCCTTAGGTATTTTTAGTCCTGGACATTTTATTCATTTGGTTGCAGTGGTAACTAGGAGTGTTTCCTTCAGTTCACTTTCAGATTTTTCGTCATTAGTGTATAGGAATGCCAGCGACTTCTGTGCATTAATTTTGTATCCCGCTACTTTACCAAATTCACTGAGTAGCTCTACTAGTTTTCTGGTAGCCTCTTTAGGATTCTCTACGTATAGTATCGTGTCACCTGAAAACAGTGACAGCTTTACGTGTCCTTTCCACCGTTGTATTTGAAAGCAACCAAGTTGCCTGGCTTCAGAGTTTACCAGTTTCAGAAGCTATTTACATAAAAGTTGGGACTTAGACTTGCTGCTAGAATGAGGTTTACGAAGGGAGTGCATGAAGTGAACGCATTTTTCGTGCAAAAAAGAACAGGAATTTTGGGCGGTTACAGGAGTCAGTAGTTTGGACTGTATTTTCTTCCTTCAATACAAACGAGTTGCAAATATACTCCACAGTCTTTGGAGATAGGGTCTTTAGGACAGTAATCAAGTTAAAATGAAGCCATCAGGCTTTGCCCTCATTCAGTACGATTGGTGTGCTTGGGTTGTAGATGGCTATGTTTGTCGTGTTACTCTCTCTGTATATATCAATGTCCTAATTTCTGTTAAGACATGCAGTCCTTGGTACTTTCTCCTGGCAGACCTAGCAAATACATGCAGCCTGCATCATGTGGGATGAGGCTTTATCTTTTGATCAGTCCACAAGTCCTTAAGAGAAAAGACTGCTCTTTCAAGGAAAAACGCGATTCTGCATGCACAGCTCTTTCCTCGGTCTCCAGTCTGTCAGACTGCCCTGAATAATTTGACTTCCCAGTCCCCACCACACGTTAGGCCAATTCAATAAAATCTCTCAATCTCAATCTCTCTCTCTCTCTCTCTTGCTCCCTTCCCTCCCCTCCCACCCCCAGGCAGCTAGTGGCTTCTGTTTCTCTGTGGAACCCAGACCAGAACACTTGTGTTATACCCACTAGTGGAATTATGGGGTCGTGAGGTAACTACCTCTGTAAATGTTGAAGGAAAGATAAGATATTTTGCACACTGTTTGCCATATTCTACCTTCCCCCCAGCAAAGTGTAACATATCCATTTCTTCCAAATTGTTTTCATGTCCCTATATTTTTAACTTTAATTTTATTTTTAGTTTTAATTTCTTAAAAGCAGTCATCAACTTTATACACATCAGTGTATAAATATCACACCCATTGCCCAATTCAGCACACCACCATCACCACCCCACTCTGGTTTTCCTCCCTTGGTGTCCATCCGTTGGTTCTCCACATCTGTGTCTCAACTTCTACCCTGCAAACCACTTCGTCTGTACCATTTGTCTAGGTGCCACATACATGCGTTAATGTACGACATTTGTTTTTCTCTTTCTCGCTAAGTTCACTCTGTATGACAGTCTCTAGATCCATCCACGTCTCAACAAGTGACTCAGTTTCGTTCCTTTTAATGGCTGAGTAACATTCCATTGTATATATGTACCACAACTTCTTTATCCATTCGTCTGTCGATGGGCACGTGGCTTGCTTCTATGACCTGGCTATTGTAAATAGTGCTGAAATGAATATTGGGGTGCGTGCGTCTTTTTGAATTACGGTGTTCTCTGGGTATATTCCCAGTAGTGGGATTCCTGCGTCGTATGGTAGTTCTCGTCTTAGTTTTTGAAGGACCCTCCATACAGTTCTCCATAGTGGCTGTATCAATTTACCTTCCCACCAACAGTGCAAGAGTGTTCCCTTTTCTCCACCCCCCTCTCCAGCATTGATTGTTTCTAGGTTTCTTGATGAGGGCCACTCTGACCGGTGTGAGATGCTATCTCATTGTGCTTTTGATTTGCATTTCTCTAATGGTTAATGAGGTTGAGCATTCTTTCGTGTGTTTGTGGGCAGTGTGAATGTCTTCTTTGGAGAACTGTCTCTTGAGGTCTTCTGCCCAGTTTTGGGTTGGGTTGTTTGCTTTTTTGATATTGAGCTGCATGTGCCGCCTGTAAGTTTTGGAGATGAATCCTTTGTCAGTTGCTTCATTTGTAAATATTTTCTCCCATTCTAAGGGTTGTCTGTCGGTCTTGTTTATGGTTTCCTTTGCCGTGCAAAAGTTCTTAAGTTCCCTTAGGTCCCATTTGCTTATTTTTGTTTTTATTTCCATTTTTCTAGCATGTGGTTCAAAAAGGATCTTGCAGTGATTTCTGTCATAGAGCCTTCTGCTTATGCTTTCCTCTAAGAGTTTGAGAGTGTCTGGCCTTACATTTAGGTCTTTAGTCCAGTTGGAGTTTATTTTTGTGTGTGGTGTTAGGGAGTCTTCTCCTTTCATCCTTGCACATGTACCTGTCCTGTTTTTCCGACACCACTTATTGAAGAGGCTGACTTTTCTCCACTCTATATTCTTGCCCCCTTTATCAAAGATAAGGTGACCATATGTGCGTGTGTTTATCTCTGGGCTTTCTATCCTCTTCCATGGATCCATATGTCTGTTTTGGTGCCACTACCATACTGTCTTGATTCCTGTAGCTTTGCAGTTTCGTCTGAAGTCAGGGAGCCTGATTCCTCCAGCTCCATTTTTCGCTTTCAAGATTGCTTTGGCTATTCGGGGTCTTCTGTGTCTGCATACAAATTGTCAAATTTTGGGTTGGAGTTCTGTAAGAAATGCCAGTGGTAGTTTGACGGGGATTGCATTAAATCTCTAGATTGCTTTGGGGAGTAGAGTCATTTTCACAATATTGATTCTTCCAATCGAAGAACATGATATATCGCTCCATCTGTGGGTATCATTTTTAATTTCATTCATCAGTGTCTTATAATGTTCTGCATACAGGTCTTTTGTCTCCTTAGGTATTTTTAGTCCTGGACATTTTATTCATTTGGTTGCAGTGGTAACTAGGAGTGTTTCCTTCAGTTCACTTTCAGATTTTTCGTCATTAGTGTATAGGAATGCCAGCGACTTCTGTGCATTAATTTTGTATCCCGCTACTTTACCAAATTCACTGAGTAGCTCTACTAGTTTTCTGGTAGCCTCTTTAGGATTCTCTACGTATAGTATCGTGTCACCTGAAAACAGTGACAGCTTTACGTGTCCTTTCCACCGTTGTATTTGAAAGCAACCAAGTTGCCTGGCTTCAGAGTTTACCAGTTTCAGAAGCTATTTACATAAAAGTTGGGACTTAGACTTGCTGCTAGAATGAGGTTTACGAAGGGAGTGCATGAAGTGAACGCATTTTTCGTGCAAAAAAGAACAGGAATTTTGGGCGGTTACAGGAGTCAGTAGTTTGGACTGTATTTTCTTCCTTCAATACAAACGAGTTGCAAATATACTCCACAGTCTTTGGAGATAGGGTCTTTAGGACAGTAATCAAGTTAAAATGAAGCCATCAGGCTTTGCCCTCATTCAGTACGATTGGTGTGCTTGGGTTGTAGATGGCTATGTTTGTCGTGTTACTCTCTCTGTATATATCAATGTCCTAATTTCTGTTAAGACATGCAGTCCTTGGTACTTTCTCCTGGCAGCCCTAGCAAATACATGCAGCCTGCATCATGTGGGATGAGGCTTTATCTTTTGATCAGTCCACAAGTCCTTAAGAGAAAAGACTGCTCTTTCAAGGAAAAACGCGATTCTGCATGCACAGCGGTGTCCTCGGTCTCCAGTCTGTCAGACTGCCCTGAATAATTTGACTTCCCAGTCCCCACCACACGTTAGGCCAATTCAATAAAATCTCTCAATCTCAATCTCTCTCTCTCTCTCTCTTGCTCCCTTCCCTCCCCTCCCACCCCCAGGCAGCTAGTGGCTTCTGTTTCTCTGTGGAACCCAGACCAGAACACTTGTGTTATACCCACTAGTGGAATTATGGGGTCGTGAGGTAACTACCTCTGTAAATGTTGAAGGAAAGATAAGATATTTTGCAAACTGTTTGCCATATTCTACCTTCCCCCCAGCAAAGTGTAACATATCCATTTCTTCCAAATTGTTTTCATGTCCCTATATTTTTAACTTTAATTTTATTTTTAGTTTTAATTTCTTAAAAGCAGTCATCAACTTTATACACATCAGTGTATAAATATCACACCCATTGCCCAATTCAGCACACCACCATCCCCACCCCACTGTGGTTTTCCTCCCTTGGTGTCCATCCGTTGGTTCTCCACATCTGTGTCTCACCTTCTGCCCTGCAAACCACTTCGTCTGTACCATTTGTCTAGGTGCCACATACATGCGTTAATGTACGACATTTGTTTTTCTCTTTCTCGCTAAGTTCACTCTGTATGACAGTCTCTAGATCCATCCACGTCTCAACAAGTGACTCAGTTTCGTTCCTTTTAATGGCTGAGTAACATTCCATTGTATATATGTACCACAACTTCTTTATCCATTCGTCTGTCGATGGGCACGTGGCTTGCTACTATGACCTGGCTATTGTAAATAGTGCTGAAATGAATATTGGGGTGCGTGCGTCTTTTTGAATTACGGTGTTCTCTGGGTATATTCCCAGTAGTGGGATTCCTGCGTCGTATGGTAGTTCTCGTCTTAGTTGTTGAAGGACCCTCCATACAGTTCTCCATAGTGGGTGTATCAATTTACCTTCCCACCAACAGTGCAAGAGTGTTCCCTTTTTTCCAACCCCCTCTCCAGCATTGATTGTTTCTAGGTTTCTTGATGAGGGCCACTCTGACCGGTGTGAGATGCTATCTCATTGTGCTTTTGATTTGCATTTCTCTAATGGTTAATGAGGTTGAGCATTCTTTCGTGTGTTTGTGGGCAGTGTGGATGTCTTCTTTGGAGAACTGTCTCTTGAGGTCTTCTGCCCAGTTTTGGGTTGGGTTGTTTGCTTTTTTGATATTGAGCTGCATGTGCCGCCTGAAAGTTTTGGAGATGAATCCTTTGTCAGTTGCTTCATTTGTAAATATTTTCTCCCATTCTAAGGGTTGTCTGTCGGTCTTGTTTATGGTTTCCTTTGCCGTGCAAAAGCTCTTAAGTTCCCTTAGGTCCCGTTTGCTTATTTTTGTTTTTATTTCCATTTTTCTAGCATGTGGTGCAAAAAGGATCGTGCAGTGATTTCTGTCATAGAGCGTTCTGCTTATGCTTTCCTCTAAGGGTTTGAGAGTGTCTGGCCTTACATTTAGGTCTTTAGTCCATTTGGAGTTTATTTTTGTGTGTGGTGTTAGGGAGTCTTCTCCTTTCATCCTTGTACATGTAGCTGTCCTGTTTTCCCCACACCACTTATTGAAGAGGCTGACTTTTCTCCACTCTATATTCTTGCCCCCTTCATCAAAGTTAAGGTGACCATATGTGCGTGTGTTTATCTCTGGGCTTTCTATCCTGTTCCATGGATCCATATGTCTGTTTTGGTGCCACTACCATACTGTCTTGATTCCTGTAGCTTTGCAGTTTCGTCTGAAGTCAGGGAGCCTGATTCCTCCAGCTCCATTTTTCGCTTTCAAGATTGCTTTGGCTATTCGGGGTCTTCTGTGTCTGCATACAAATTGTCAAATTTTGGGTTGGAGTTCTGTAAGAAATGCCAGTGGTAGTTTGACGGGGATTGCATTAAATCTCTAGATTGCTTTGGGGAGTAGAGTCATTTTCACTATATTGATTCTTCCAATCGAAGAACATGATATATCGCTCCATCTGTGGGTATCATTTTTAATTTCATTCATCAGTGTCTTATAATGTTCTGCATACAGGTCTTTTGTCTCCTTAGGTATTTTTAGTCCTGGACATTTTATTCATTTGGTTGCAGTGGTAACTAGGAGTGTTTCCTTCAGTTCACTTTCAGATTTTTCGTCATTAGTGTATAGGAATGCCAGCGACTTCTGTGCATTAATTTTGTATCCCGCTACTTTACCAAATTCACTGAGTAGCTCTACTAGTTTTCTGGTAGCCTCTTTAGGATTCTCTACGTATAGTATCGTGTCACCTGAAAACAGTGACAGCTTTACGTGTCCTTTCCACCGTTGTATTTGAAAGCAACCAAGTTGCCTGGCTTCAGAGTTTACCAGTTTCAGAAGCTATTTACATAAAAGTTGGGACTTAGACTTGCTGCTAGAATGAGGTTTACAAAGGGAGTGCATGAAGTGAACGCATTTTTCGTGCAAAAAAGAACAGGAATTTTGGGCGGTTACAGGAGTCAGTAGTTTGGACTGTATTTTCTTCCTTCAATACAAACGAGTTGCAAATATACTCCACAGTCTTTGGAGATAGGGTCTTTAGGACAGTAATCAAGTTAAAATGAAGCCATCAGGCTTTGCCCTCATTCAGTACGATTGGTGTGCTTGGGTTGTAGATGGCTATGTTTGTCGTGTTACTCTCTCTGTATATATCAATGTCCTAATTTCTGTTAAGACATGCAGTCCTTGGTACTTTCTCCTGGCAGCCCTAGCAAATACATGCAGCCTGCATCATGTGGGATGAGGCTTTATCTTTTGATCAGTCCACAAGTCCTTAAGAGAAAAGACTGCTCTTTCAAGGAAAAACGCGATTCTGCATGCACAGCTCTTTCCTCGGTCTCCAGTCTGTCAGACTGCCCTGAATAATTTGACTTCCCAGTCCCCACCACACGTTAGGCCAATTCAATAAAATCTCTCAATCTCAATCTCTCTCTCTCTCTCTCTTGCTCCCTTCCCTCCCCTCCCACCCCCAGGCAGCTAGTGGCTTCTGTTTCTCTGTGGAACCCAGACCAGAACACTTGTGTTATACCCACTAGTGGAATTATGGGGTCGTGAGGTAACTACCTCTGTAAATGTTGAAGGAAAGATAAGATATTTTGCAGACTGTTTGCCATATTCTACCTTCCCCCCAGCAAAGTGTAACATATCCATTTCTTCCAAATTGTTTTCATGTCCCTATATTTTTAACTTTAATTTTATTTTTAGTTTTAATTTCTTAAAAGCAGTCATCAACTTTATACAAATCAGTGTATAAATATCACACCCATTGCCCAATTCAGCACACCACCATCCCCACCCCACTGTGGTTTTCCTCCCTTGGTGTCCATCCGTTGGTTCTCCACATCTGTGTCTCACCTTCTGCCCTGCAAACCACTTCGTCTGTACCATTTGTCTAGGTGCCACATACATGCGTTAATGTACGACATTTGTTTTTCTCTTTCTCGCTAAGTTCACTCTGTATGACAGTCTCTAGATCCATCCACGTCTCAACAAGTGACTCAGTTTCGTTCCTTTTAATGGCTGAGTAACATTCCATTGTATATATGTACCACAACTTCTTTATCCATTCGTCTGTCGATGGGCACGTGGCTTGCTTCTATGACCTGGCTATTGTAAATAGTGCTGAAATGAATATTGGGGTGCGTGCGTCTTTTTGAATTACGGTGTTCTCTGGGTATATTCCCAGTAGTGGGATTCCTGCGTCGTATGGTAGTTCTCGTCTTAGTTTTTGAAGGACCCTCCATACAGTTCTCCATAGTGGCTGTATCAATTTACCTTCCCACCAACAGTGCAAGAGTGTTCCCTTTTCTCCACCCCCCTCTCCAGCATTGATTGTTTCTAGGTTTCTTGATGAGGGCCACTCTGACCGGTGTGAGATGCTATCTCATTGTGCTTTTGATTTGCATTTCTCTAATGGTTAATGAGGTTGAGCATTCTTTCGTGTGTTTGTGGGCAGTGTGGATGTCTTCTTTGGAGAACTGTCTCTTGAGGTCTTCTGCCCAGTTTTGGGTTGGGTTGTTTGCTTTTTTGATATTGAGCTGCATGTGCCGCCTGAAAGTTTTGGAGATGAATCCTTTGTCAGTTGCTTCATTTGTAAATATTTTCTCCCATTCTAAGGGTTGTCTGTCGGTCTTGTTTATGGTTTCCTTTGCCGTGCAAAAGCTCTTAAGTTCCCTTAGGTCCCGTTTGCTTATTTTTGTTTTTATTTCCATTTTTCTAGCATGTGGTGCAAAAAGGATCGTGCAGTGATTTCTGTCATAGAGCGTTCTGCTTATGCTTTCCTCTAAGGGTTTGAGAGTGTCTGGCCTTACATTTAGGTCTTTAGTCCATTTGGAGTTTATTTTTGTGTGTGGTGTTAGGGAGTCTTCTCCTTTCATCCTTGTACATGTAGCTGTCCTGTTTTCCCCACACCACTTATTGAAGAGGCTGACTTTTCTCCACTCTATATTCTTGCCCCCTTCATCAAAGTTAAGGTGACCATATGTGCGTGTGTTTATCTCTGGGCTTTCTATCCTGTTCCATGGATCCATATGTCTGTTTTGGTGCCACTACCATACTGTCTTGATTCCTGTAGCTTTGCAGTTTCGTTTGAAGTCAGGGAGCCTGATTCCTCCAGCTCCATTTTTCGCTTTCAAGATTGCTTTGGCTATTCGGGGTCTTCTGTGTCTGCATACAAATTGTCAAATTTTGGGTTGGAGTTCTGTAAGAAATGCCAGTGGTAGTTTGACGGGGATTGCATTAAATCTCTAGATTGCTTTGGGGAGTAGAGTCATTTTCACTATATTGATTCTTCCAATCGAAGAACATGATATATCGCTCCATCTGTGGGTATCATTTTTAATTTCATTCATCAGTGTCTTATAATGTTCTGCATACAGGTCTTTTGTCTCCTTAGGTATTTTTAGTCCTGGACATTTTATTCATTTGGTTGCAGTGGTAACTAGGAGTGTTTCCTTCAGTTCACTTTCAGATTTTTCGTCATTAGTGTATAGGAATGCCAGCGACTTCTGTGCATTAATTTTGTATCCCGCTACTTTACCAAATTCACTGAGTAGCTCTACTAGTTTTCTGGTAGCCTCTTTAGGATTCTCTACGTATAGTATCGTGTCACCTGAAAACAGTGACAGCTTTACGTGTCCTTTCCACCGTTGTATTTGAAAGCAACCAAGTTGCCTGGCTTCAGAGTTTACCAGTTTCAGAAGCTATTTACATAAAAGTTGGGACTTAGACTTGCTGCTAGAATGAGGTTTACAAAGGGAGTGCATGAAGTGAACGCATTTTTCGTGCAAAAAAGAACAGGAATTTTGGGCGGTTACAGGAGTCAGTAGTTTGGACTGTATTTTCTTCCTTCAATACAAACGAGTTGCAAATATACTCCACAGTCTTTGGAGATAGGGTCTTTAGGACAGTAATCAAGTTAAAATGAAGCCATCAGGCTTTGCCCTCATTCAGTACGATTGGTGTGCTTGGGTTGTAGATGGCTATGTTTGTCGTGTTACTCTCTCTGTATATATCAATGTCCTAATTTCTGTTAAGACATGCAGTCCTTGGTACTTTCTCCTGGCAGCCCTAGCAAATACATGCAGCCTGCATCATGTGGGATGAGGCTTTATCTTTTGATCAGTCCACAAGTCCTTAAGAGAAAAGACTGCTCTTTCAAGGAAAAACGCGATTCTGCATGCACAGCTCTTTCCTCGGTCTCCAGTCTGTCAGACTGCCCTGAATAATTTGACTTCCCAGTCCCCACCACACGTTAGGCCAATTCAATAAAATCTCTCAATCTCAATCTCTCTCTCTCTCTCTCTTGCTCCCTTCCCTCCCCTCCCACCCCCAGGCAGCTAGTGGCTTCTGTTTCTCTGTGGAACCCAGACCAGAACACTTGTGTTATACCCACTAGTGGAATTATGGGGTCGTGAGGTAACTACCTCTGTAAATGTTGAAGGAAAGATAAGATATTTTGCACACTGTTTGCCATATTCTACCTTCCCCCCAGCAAAGTGTAACATATCCATTTCTTCCAAATTGTTTTCATGTCCCTATATTTTTAACTTTAATTTTATTTTTAGTTTTAATTTCTTAAAAGCAGTCATCAACTTTATACAAATCAGTGTATAAATATCACACCCATTGCCCAATTCAGCACACCACCATCCCCACCCCACTGTGGTTTTCCTCCCTTGGTGTCCATCCGTTGGTTCTCCACATCTGTGTCTCACCTTCTGCCCTGCAAACCACTTCGTCTGTACCATTTGTCTAGGTGCCACATACATGCGTTAATGTACGACATTTGTTTTTCTCTTTCTCGCTAAGTTCACTCTGTATGACAGTCTCTAGATCCATCCACGTCTCAACAAGTGACTCAGTTTCGTTCCTTTTAATGGCTGAGTAACATTCCATTGTATATATGTACCACAACTTCTTTATCCATTCGTCTGTCGATGGGCACGTGGCTTGCTTCTATGACCTGGCTATTGTAAATAGTGCTGAAATGAATATTGGGGTGCGTGCGTCTTTTTGAATTACGGTGTTCTCTGGGTATATTCCCAGTAGTGGGATTCCTGCGTCGTATGGTAGTTCTCGTCTTAGTTTTTGAAGGACCCTCCATACAGTTCTCCATAGTGGCTGTATCAATTTACCTTCCCACCAACAGTGCAAGAGTGTTCCCTTTTCTCCACCCCCCTCTCCAGCATTGATTGTTTCTAGGTTTCTTGATGAGGGCCACTCTGACCGGTGTGAGATGCTATCTCATTGTGCTTTTGATTTGCATTTCTCTAATGGTTAATGAGGTTGAGCATTCTTTCATGTGTTTGTGGGCAGTGTGGATGTCTTCTTTGGAGAACTGTCTCTTGAGGTCTTCTGCCTAGTTTTGGCTTGGGTTGTTTGCTTTTTTGATATTGAGCTGCATGTGCCGCCTGTAAGTTTTGGAGATGAATCCTTTGTCAGTTGCTTCATTTGTAAATATTTTCTCCCATTCTAAGGGTTGTCTGTCGGTCTTGTTTATGGTTTCCTTTGCCGTGCAAAAGCTCTTAAGTTCCCTTAGGTCCCGTTTGCTTATTTTTGTTTTTATTTCCATTTTTCTAGCATGTGGTGCAAAAAGGATCTTGCAGTGATTTCTGTCATAGAGCGTTCTGCTTATGCTTTCCTCTAAGGGTTTGAGAGTGTCTGGCCTTACATTTAGGTCTTTAGTCCATTTGGAGTTTATTTTTGTGTGTGGTGTTAGGGAGTCTTCTCCTTTCATCCTTGTACATGTACCTGTCCTGTTTTCCCGACACCACTTATTGAAGAGGCTGACTTTTCTCCACTCTATATTCTTGCCCCCTTTATCAAAGATAAGGTGACCATATGTGCGTGTGTTTATCTCTGGGCTTTCTATCCTCTTCCATGGATCCATATGTCTGTTTTGGTGCCACTACCATACTGTCTTGATTCCTGTAGCTTTGCAGTTTCGTCTGAAGTCAGGGAGCCTGATTCCTCCAGCTCCATTTTTCGCTTTCAAGATTGCTTTGGCTATTCGGGGTCTTCTGTGTCTGCATACAAATTGTCAAATTTTGGGTTGGAGTTCTGTAAGAAATGCCAGTGGTAGTTTGACGGGGATTGCATTAAATCTCTAGATTGCTTTGGGGAGTAGAGTCATTTTCACAATATTGATTCTTCCAATCGAAGAACATGATATATCGCTCCATCTGTGGGTATCATTTTTAATTTCATTCATCAGTGTCTTATAATGTTCTGCATACAGGTCTTTTGTCTCCTTAGGTATTTTTAGTCCTGGACATTTTATTCATTTGGTTGCAGTGGTAACTAGGTGTGTTTCCTTCAGTTCACTTTCAGATTTTTCGTCATTAGTGTATAGGAATGCCAGCGACTTCTGTGCATTAATTTTGTATCCCGCTACTTTACCAAATTCACTGAGTAGCTCTACTAGTTTTCTGGTAGCCTCTTTAGGATTCTCTACGTATAGTATCGTGTCACCTGAAAACAGTGACAGCTTTACGTGTCCTTTCCACCGTTGTATTTGAAAGCAACCAAGTTGCCTGGCTTCAGAGTTTACCAGTTTCAGAAGCTATTTACATAAAAGTTGGGACTTAGACTTGCTGCTAGAATGAGGTTTACGAAGGGAGTGCATGAAGTGAACGCATTTTTCGTGCAAAAAAGAACAGGAATTTTGGGCGGTTACAGGAGTCAGTAGTTTGGACTGTATTTTCTTCCTTCAATACAAACGAGTTGCAAATATACTCCACAGTCTTTGGAGATAGGGTCTTTAGGACAGTAATCAAGTTAAAATGAAGCCATCAGGCTTTGCCCTCATTCAGTACGATTGGTGTGCTTGGGTTGTAGATGGCTATGTTTGTCGTGTTACTCTCTCTGTATATATCAATGTCCTAATTTCTGTTAAGACATGCAGTCCTTGGTACTTTCTCCTGGCAGCCCTAGCAAATACATGCAGCCTGCATCATGTGGGATGAGGCTTTATCTTTTGATCAGTCCACAAGTCCTTAAGAGAAAAGACTGCTCTTTCAAGGAAAAACGCGATTCTGCATGCACAGCTCTTTCCTCGGTCTCCAGTCTGTCAGACTGCCCTGAATAATTTGACTTCCCAGTCCCCACCACACGTTAGGCCAATTCAATAAAATCTCTCAATCTCAATCTCTCTCTCTCTCTCTCTTGCTCCCTTCCCTCCCCTCCCACCCCCAGGCAGCTAGTGGCTTCTGTTTCTCTGTGGAACCCAGACCAGAACACTTGTGTTATACCAACTAGTGGAATTATGGGGTCGTGAGGTAACTACCTCTGTAAATGTTGAAGGAAAGATAAGATATTTTGCACACTGTTTGCCATATTCTACCTTCCCCCCAGCAAAGTGTAACATATCCATTTCTTCCAAATTGTTTTCATGTCCCTATATTTTTAACTTTAATTTTATTTTTAGTTTTAATTTCTTAAAAGCAGTCATCAACTTTATACACATCAGTGTATAAATATCACACCCATTGCCCAATTCAGCACACCACCATCACCACCCCACTGTGGTTTTCCTCCCTTGGTGTCCATCCGTTGGTTCTCCACATCTGTGTCTCAACTTCTACCCTGCAAACCACTTCGTCTGTACCATTTGTCTAGGTGCCACATACATGCGTTAATGTATGACATTTGTTTTTCTCTTTCTCGCTAAGTTCACTCTGTATGACAGTCTCTAGATCCATCCACGTCTCAACAAGTGACTCAGTTTCATTCCTTTTAATGGCTGAGTAACATTCCATTGTATATATGTACCACAACTTCTTTATCCATTCGTCTGTCGATGGGCACGTGGCTTGCTTCTATGACCTGGCTATTGTAAATAGTGCTGAAATGAATATTGGGGTGCGTGCGTCTTTTTGAATTACGGTGTTCTCTGGGTATATTCCCAGTAGTGGGATTCCTGCGTCGTATGGTAGTTCTCGTCTTAGTTTTTGAAGGACCCTCCATACAGTTCTCCATAGTGGCTGTATCAATTTACCTTCCCACCAACAGTGCAAGAGTGTTCCCTTTTTTCCAACCCCCTCTCCAGCATTGATTGTTTCTAGGTTTCTTGATGAGGGCCACTCTGACCGGTGTGAGATGCTATCTCATTGTGCTTTTGATTTGCATTTCTCTAATGGTTAATGAGGTTGAGCATTCTTTCGTGTGTTTGTGGGCAGTGTGGATGTCTTCTTTGGAGAACTGTCTCTTGAGGTCTTCTGCCCAGTTTTGGGTTGGGTTGTTTGCTTTTTTGATATTGAGCTGCATGTGCCGCCTGAAAGTTTTGGAGATGAATCCTTTGTCAGTTGCTTCATTTGTAAATATTTTCTCCCATTCTAAGGGTTGTCTGTCGGTCTTGTTTATGGTTTCCTTTGCCGTGCAAAAGCTCTTAAGTTCCCTTAGGTCCCGTTTGCTTATTTTTGTTTTTATTTCCATTTTTCTAGCATGTGGTGCAAAAAGGATCGTGCAGTGATTTCTGTCATAGAGCGTTCTGCTTATGCTTTCCTCTAAGGGTTTGAGAGTGTCTGGCCTTACATTTAGGTCTTTAGTCCATTTGGAGTTTATTTTTGTGTGTGGTGTTAGGGAGTCTTCTCCTTTCATCCTTGTACATGTAGCTGTCCTGTTTTCCCCACACCACTTATTGAAGAGGCTGACTTTTCTCCACTCTATATTCTTGCCCCCTTCATCAAAGTTAAGGTGACCATATGTGCGTGTGTTTATCTCTGGGCTTTCTATCCTGTTCCATGGATCCATATGTCTGTTTTGGTGCCACTACCATACTGTCTTGATTCCTGTAGCTTTGCAGTTTCGTCTGAAGTCAGGGAGCCTGATTCCTCCAGCTCCATTTTTCGCTTTCAAGATTGCTTTGGCTATTCGGGGTCTTCTGTGTCTGCATACAAATTGTCAAATTTTGGGTTGGAGTTCTGTAAGAAATGCCAGTGGTAGTTTGACGGGGATTGCATTAAATCTCTAGATTGCTTTGGGGAGTAGAGTCATTTTCACTATATTGATTCTTCCAATCGAAGAACATGATATATCGCTCCATCTGTGGGTATCATTTTTAATTTCATTCATCAGTGTCTTATAATGTTCTGCATACAGGTCTTTTGTCTCCTTAGGTATTTTTAGTCCTGGACATTTTATTCATTTGGTTGCAGTGGTAACTAGGAGTGTTTCCTTCAGTTCACTTTCAGATTTTTCGTCATTAGTGTATAGGAATGCCAGCGACTTCTGTGCATTAATTTTGTATCCCGCTACTTTACCAAATTCACTGAGTAGCTCTACTAGTTTTCTGGTAGCCTCTTTAGGATTCTCTACGTATAGTATCGTGTCACCTGAAAACAGTGACAGCTTTACGTGTCCTTTCCACCGTTGTATTTGAAAGCAACCAAGTTGCCTGGCTTCAGAGTTTACCAGTTTCAGAAGCTATTTACCTAAAAGTTGGGACTTAGACTTGCTGCTACAATGAGGTTTAGGAAGGGAGTGCATGAAGTGAACGCATTTTTCGTGCAAAAAAGAACAGGAATTTTGGGCGGTTACAGGAGTCAGTAGTTTGGACTGAATTTTCTTCCTTCAATACAAACAAGTTGCAAATATACTCCACAGTCTTTGGAGATAGGGTCTTTAGGACAGTAATCAAGTTAAAATGAAGCCATCAGGCTTTGCCCTCATTCAGTACGATTGGTGTGCTTGGGTTGTAGATGGCTATGTTTGTCGTGTTACTCTCTCTGTATATATCAATGTCCTAATTTCTGTTAAGACATGCAGTCCTTGGTACTTTCTCCTGGCAGCCCTAGCAAATACATGCAGCCTGCATCATGTGGGATGAGGCTTTATCTTTTCATCAGTCCACAATTCCTTAAGAGAAAAGACTGCTCGTTCAAAGAAAAACGTGATTCTGCATGCACAGCTGTTTCCTCCGTCTCCAGTCTGTCAGACTGCCCTAAATAATTTGACTTCCCAGTCCCCACAACACGTTAGGCCAATTCAATAAAATCTCTCAATCTCAATCTCTCTCTCTCTCTCTCTTGCTCCCTTCCCTCCCCTCCCACCCCCAGGCAGCTAGTGGCTTCTGTTTCTCTGTGGAACCCAGACCAGAACACTTGTGTTATACCCACTAGTGGAATTACGGGGTCGTGAGGTAACTACCTCTGTAAATGTTGAAGGAAAGATAAGATATTTTGCAAACTGTTTGCCATATTCTACATTCCCCCCAGCAAAGTATAACATATCCATTTCTTCCATATTGTTTTCATGTCTCTATATTTTTAACTTTAATTTTATTTTTAGTTTTAATTTCTTAAAAGCAGTCATCAACTCATACACATCAGTGTATAAATATCACACCCATTGCCCAATTCAGCACACCACCATCCCCACCCCACTGTGGTTTTCCTCCCTTGGTGTCCATCCGTTGGTTCTCCACATCTGTGTCTCAACTTCTGCCCTGCAAACCAGTTCGTCTGTACCATTTGTCTAGGTGCCACATACATGCGTTAATGTACGACATTTGTTTTTCTCTTTCTCGCTAAGTTCACTCTGTATGACAGTCTCTAGATCCATCCACGTCTCAACAAGTGACTCAGTTTCGTTCCTTTTAATGGCTGAGTAACATTCCATTGTATATATGTACCACAACTTCTTTATCCATTCGTCTGTCGATGGGCACGTGGCTTGCTTCCATGACCTGGCTGTTGTAAATAGTGCTGAAATGAATATTGGGGTGCGTGTGTCTTTTTGAATTACGGTGTTCTCTGGGTATATTCCCAGTAGTGGGATTCCTGCGTCGTATGGTAGTTCTCGTCTTAGTTGTTGAAGGACCCTCCATACAGTTCTCCATAGTGGCTGTATCAATGTACCTTCCCACCAACAGTGCAAGAGTGTTCCCTTTTCTCCACCCCCCTCTCCAGCATTGATTGTTTCTAGGTTTCTTGATGAGGGCCACTCTGACCGGTGTGAGATGCTATCTCATTGTGCTTTTGATTTGCATTTCTCTAATGGTTAATGAGGTTGAGCATTCTTTCGTGTGTTTGTGGGCAGTGTGGATGTCTTCTTTGGAGAACTGTCTCTTGAGGTCTTCTGCCCAGTTTTGGCTTGGGTTGTTTGCTTTTTTGATATTGAGCTGCATGTGCCGCCTGTAAGTTTTGGAGATGAATCCTTTGTCAGTTGCTTCATTTGTAAATATTTTCTCCCATTCTAAGGGTTGTCTTTTCGTCTTGTTTATGGTTTCCTTTGCCGTGCAAAAGCTCTTAAGTTCCCTTGGGTCCCGTTTGCTTATTTTTGTTTTTATTTCCATTTTTCTAGCATGTGGTTCAAAAAGGATCTTGCAGTGATTTCTGTCATAGAGCGTTCTGCTTATGCTTTCCTCTAAGGGTTTGAGAGTGTCTGGCCTTACATTTAGGTCTTTAGTCCATTTGGAGTTTATTTTTGTGTGTGGTGTTAGGGAGTCTTCTCCTTTCATCCTTGTACATGTACCTGTCCAGGTTTCCCGACACCACTTATTGAAGAGGCTGACTTTTCTCCACTCTACATTCTTGCCCCCTTTATCAAAGATAAGGTGACCATATGTGCGTGTGTTTATCTCTGGGCTTTCTAGCCTGTTCCATGGATCCATATGTCTGTTTTGGTGCCACTACCATACTGTCTTGATTCCTGTAGCTTTGCAGTATCGTCTGAAGTCAGGGAGCCTGATTCCTCCAGCTCCATTTTTCGCTTTCAAGATTGCTTTAGCTATTCGGGGTCTTCTGTGTTTGCATACAAATTGTTAAATTTTTGGTTGGAGTGTTGTAAGAAATGCCAGTGGTAGTTTGATGGGGATTGCATTAAATCTCTAGATTGCTTTGGGGAGTAGAGTCATTTTCACTATATTGATTCTTCCAATCGAAGAACATGATATATCGCTCCATCTGTGGGTATCATTTTTAATTTCATTCATCAGTGTCTTATAATGTTCTGCATACAGGTCTTTTGTCTCCTTAGGTATTTTTAGTCCTGGACATTTTATTCATTTGGTTGCAGTGGTAACTAGGAGTGTTTCCTTCAGTTCACTTTCAGATTTTTCGTCATTAGTGTATAGGAATGCCAGCGACTTCTGTGCATTAATTTTGTATCCCGCTACTTTACCAAATTCACTGAGTAGCTCTACTAGTTTTCTGGTAGCCTCTTTAGGATTCTCTACGTATAGTATCGTGTCACCTGAAAACAGTGACAGCTTTACGTGTCCTTTCCACCGTTGTATTTGAAAGCAACCAAGTTGCCTGGCTTCAGAGTTTACCAGTTTCAGAAGCTATTTACCTAAAAGTTGGGACTTAGACTTGCTGCTACAATGAGGTTTAGGAAGGGAGTGCATGAAGTGAACGCATTTTTCGTGCAAAAAAGAACAGGAATTTTGGGCGGTTACAGGAGTCAGTAGTTTGGACTGAATTTTCTTCCTTCAATACAAACAAGTTGCAAATATACTCCACAGTCTTTGGAGATAGGGTCTTTAGGACAGTAATCAAGTTAAAATGAAGCCATCAGGCTTTGCCCTCATTCAGTACGATTGGTGTGCTTGGGTTGTAGATGGCTATGTTTGTCGTGTTACTCTCTCTGTATATATCAATGTCCTAATTTCTGTTAAGACATGCAGTCCTTGGTACTTTCTCCTGGCAGCCCTAGCAAATACATGCAGCCTGCATCATGTGGGATGAGGCTTTATCTTTTCATCAGTCCACAATTCCTTAAGAGAAAAGACTGCTCGTTCAAAGAAAAACGTGATTCTGCATGCACAGCTGTTTCCTCCGTCTCCAGTCTGTCAGACTGCCCTAAATAATTTGACTTCCCAGTCCCCACAACACGTTAGGCCAATTCAATAAAATCTCTCAATCTCAATCTCTCTCTCTCTCTCTCTTGCTCCCTTCCCTCCCCTCCCACCCCCAGGCAGCTAGTGGCTTCTGTTTCTCTGTGGAACCCAGACCAGAACACTTGTGTTATACCCACTAGTGGAATTACGGGGTCGTGAGGTAACTACCTCTGTAAATGTTGAAGGAAAGATAAGATATTTTGCAAACTGTTTGCCATATTCTACATTCCCCCCAGCAAAGTATAACATATCCATTTCTTCCATATTGTTTTCATGTCTCTATATTTTTAACTTTAATTTTATTTTTAGTTTTAATTTCTTAAAAGCAGTCATCAACTCATACACATCAGTGTATAAATATCACACCCATTGCCCAATTCAGCACACCACCATCCCCACCCCACTGTGGTTTTCCTCCCTTGGTGTCCATCCGTTGGTTCTCCACATCTGTGTCTCAACTTCTGCCCTGCAAACCAGTTCGTCTGTACCATTTGTCTAGGTGCCACATACATGCGTTAATGTACGACATTTGTTTTTCTCTTTCTCGCTAAGTTCACTCTGTATGACAGTCTCTAGATCCATCCACGTCTCAACAAGTGACTCAGTTTCGTTCCTTTTAATGGCTGAGTAACATTCCATTGTATATATGTACCACAACTTCTTTATCCATTCGTCTGTCGATGGGCACGTGGCTTGCTTCCATGACCTGGCTGTTGTAAATAGTGCTGAAATGAATATTGGGGTGCGTGTGTCTTTTTGAATTACGGTGTTCTCTGGGTATATTCCCAGTAGTGGGATTCCTGCGTCGTATGGTAGTTCTCGTCTTAGTTGTTGAAGGACCCTCCATACAGTTCTCCATAGTGGCTGTATCAATGTACCTTCCCACCAACAGTGCAAGAGTGTTCCCTTTTCTCCACCCCCCTCTCCAGCATTGATTGTTTCTAGGTTTCTTGATGAGGGCCACTCTGACCGGTGTGAGATGCTATCTCATTGTGCTTTTGATTTGCATTTCTCTAATGGTTAATGAGGTTGAGCATTCTTTCGTGTGTTTGTGGGCAGTGTGGATGTCTTCTTTGGAGAACTGTCTCTTGAGGTCTTCTGCCCAGTTTTGGCTTGGGTTGTTTGCTTTTTTGATATTGAGCTGCATGTGCCGCCTGTAAGTTTTGGAGATGAATCCTTTGTCAGTTGCTTCATTTGTAAATATTTTCTCCCATTCTAAGTGTTGTCTTTTCGTCTTGTTTATGGTTTCCTTTGCCGTGCAAAAGCTCTTAAGTTCCCTTGGGTCCCGTTTGCTTATTTTTGTTTTTATTTCCATTTTTCTAGCATGTGGTTCAAAAAGGATCTTGCAGTGATTTCTGTCATAGAGCGTTCTGCTTATGCTTTCCTCTAAGGGTTTGAGAGTGTCTGGCCTTACATTTAGGTCTTTAGTCCATTTGGAGTTTATTTTTGTGTGTGGTGTTAGGGAGTCTTCTCCTTTCATCCTTGTACATGTACCTGTCCAGGTTTCCCGACACCACTTATTGAAGAGGCTGACTTTTCTCCACTCTACATTCTTGCCCCCTTTATCAAAGATAAGGTGACCATATGTGCGTGTGTTTATCTCTGGGCTTTCTAGCCTGTTCCATGGATCCATATGTCTGTTTTGGTGCCACTACCATACTGTCTTGATTCCTGTAGCTTTGCAGTATCGTCTGAAGTCAGGGAGCCTGATTCCTCCAGCTCCATTTTTCGCTTTCAAGATTGCTTTAGCTATTCGGGGTCTTCTGTGTTTGCATACAAATTGTTAAATTTTTGGTTGGAGTGTTGTAAGAAATGCCAGTGGTAGTTTGATGGGGATTGCATTAAATCTCTAGATTGCTTTGGGGAGTAGAGTCATTTTCACTATATTGATTCTTCCAATCGAAGAACATGATATATCGCTCCATCTGTGGGTATCATTTTTAATTTCATTCATCAGTGTCTTATAATGTTCTGCATACAGGTCTTTTGTCTCCTTAGGTATTTTTAGTCCTGGACATTTTATTCATTTGGTTGCAGTGGTAACTAGGAGTGTTTCCTTCAGTTCACTTTCAGATTTTTCGTCATTAGTGTATAGGAATGCCAGCGACTTCTGTGCATTAATTTTGTATCCCGCTACTTTACCAAATTCACTGAGTAGCTCTACTAGTTTTCTGGTAGCCTCTTTAGGATTCTCTACGTATAGTATCGTGTCACCTGAAAACAGTGACAGCTTTACGTGTCCTTTCCACCGTTGTATTTGAAAGCAACCAAGTTGCCTGGCTTCAGAGTTTACCAGTTTCAGAAGCTATTTACCTAAAAGTTGGGACTTAGACTTGCTGCTACAATGAGGTTTAGGAAGGGAGTGCATGAAGTGAACGCATTTTTCGTGCAAAAAAGAACAGGAATTTTGGGCGGTTACAGGAGTCAGTAGTTTGGACTGAATTTTCTTCCTTCAATACAAACAAGTTGCAAATATACTCCACAGTCTTTGGAGATAGGGTCTTTAGGACAGTAATCAAGTTAAAATGAAGCCATCAGGCTTTGCCCTCATTCAGTACGATTGGTGTGCTTGGGTTGTAGATGGCTATGTTTGTCGTGTTACTCTCTCTGTATATATCAATGTCCTAATTTCTGTTAAGACATGCAGTCCTTGGTACTTTCTCCTGGCAGCCCTAGCAAATACATGCAGCCTGCATCATGTGGGATGAGGCTTTATCTTTTCATCAGTCCACAATTCCTTAAGAGAAAAGACTGCTCGTTCAAAGAAAAACGTGATTCTGCATGCACAGCTGTTTCCTCCGTCTCCAGTCTGTCAGACTGCCCTAAATAATTTGACTTCCCAGTCCCCACAACACGTTAGGCCAATTCAATAAAATCTCTCAATCTCAATCTCTCTCTCTCTCTCTCTTGCTCCCTTCCCTCCCCTCCCACCCCCAGGCAGCTAGTGGCTTCTGTTTCTCTGTGGAACCCAGACCAGAACACTTGTGTTATACCCACTAGTGGAATTACGGGGTCGTGAGGTAACTACCTCTGTAAATGTTGAAGGAAAGATAAGATATTTTGCAAACTGTTTGCCATATTCTACATTCCCCCCAGCAAAGTATAACATATCCATTTCTTCCATATTGTTTTCATGTCTCTATATTTTTAACTTTAATTTTATTTTTAGTTTTAATTTCTTAAAAGCAGTCATCAACTCATACACATCAGTGTATAAATATCACACCCATTGCCCAATTCAGCACACCACCATCCCCACCCCACTGTGGTTTTCCTCCCTTGGTGTCCATCCGTTGGTTCTCCACATCTGTGTCTCAACTTCTGCCCTGCAAACCAGTTCGTCTGTACCATTTGTCTAGGTGCCACATACATGCGTTAATGTACGACATTTGTTTTTCTCTTTCTCGCTAAGTTCACTCTGTATGACAGTCTCTAGATCCATCCACGTCTCAACAAGTGACTCAGTTTCGTTCCTTTTAATGGCTGAGTAACATTCCATTGTATATATGTACCACAACTTCTTTATCCATTCGTCTGTCGATGGGCACGTGGCTTGCTTCCATGACCTGGCTGTTGTAAATAGTGCTGAAATGAATATTGGGGTGCGTGTGTCTTTTTGAATTACGGTGTTCTCTGGGTATATTCCCAGTAGTGGGATTCCTGCGTCGTATGGTAGTTCTCGTCTTAGTTGTTGAAGGACCCTCCATACAGTTCTCCATAGTGGCTGTATCAATGTACCTTCCCACCAACAGTGCAAGAGTGTTCCCTTTTCTCCACCCCCCTCTCCAGCATTGATTGTTTCTAGGTTTCTTGATGAGGGCCACTCTGACCGGTGTGAGATGCTATCTCATTGTGCTTTTGATTTGCATTTCTCTAATGGTTAATGAGGTTGAGCATTCTTTCGTGTGTTTGTGGGCAGTGTGGATGTCTTCTTTGGAGAACTGTCTCTTGAGGTCTTCTGCCCAGTTTTGGCTTGGGTTGTTTGCTTTTTTGATATTGAGCTGCATGTGCCGCCTGTAAGTTTTGGAGATGAATCCTTTGTCAGTTGCTTCATTTGTAAATATTTTCTCCCATTCTAAGTGTTGTCTTTTCGTCTTGTTTATGGTTTCCTTTGCCGTGCAAAAGCTCTTAAGTTCCCTTGGGTCCCGTTTGCTTATTTTTGTTTTTATTTCCATTTTTCTAGCATGTGGTTCAAAAAGGATCTTGCAGTGATTTCTGTCATAGAGCGTTCTGCTTATGCTTTCCTCTAAGGGTTTGAGAGTGTCTGGCCTTACATTTAGGTCTTTAGTCCATTTGGAGTTTATTTTTGTGTGTGGTGTTAGGGAGTCTTCTCCTTTCATCCTTGTACATGTACCTGTCCAGGTTTCCCGACACCACTTATTGAAGAGGCTGACTTTTCTCCACTCTACATTCTTGCCCCCTTTATCAAAGATAAGGTGACCATATGTGCGTGTGTTTATCTCTGGGCTTTCTAGCCTGTTCCATGGATCCATATGTCTGTTTTGGTGCCACTACCATACTGTCTTGATTCCTGTAGCTTTGCAGTATCGTCTGAAGTCAGGGAGCCTGATTCCTCCAGCTCCATTTTTCGCTTTCAAGATTGCTTTAGCTATTCGGGGTCTTCTGTGTTTGCATACAAATTGTTAAATTTTTGGTTGGAGTGTTGTAAGAAATGCCAGTGGTAGTTTGATGGGGATTGCATTAAATCTCTAGATTGCTTTGGGGAGTAGAGTCATTTTCACTATATTGATTCTTCCAATCGAAGAACATGATATATCGCTCCATCTGTGGGTATCATTTTTAATTTCATTCATCAGTGTCTTATAATGTTCTGCATACAGGTCTTTTGTCTCCTTAGGTATTTTTAGTCCTGGACATTTTATTCATTTGGTTGCAGTGGTAACTAGGAGTGTTTCCTTCAGTTCACTTTCAGATTTTTCGTCATTAGTGTATAGGAATGCCAGCGACTTCTGTGCATTAATTTTGTATCCCGCTACTTTACCAAATTCACTGAGTAGCTCTACTAGTTTTCTGGTAGCCTCTTTAGGATTCTCTACGTATAGTATCGTGTCACCTGAAAACAGTGACAGCTTTACGTGTCCTTTCCACCGTTGTATTTGAAAGCAACCAAGTTGCCTGGCTTCAGAGTTTACCAGTTTCAGAAGCTATTTACCTAAAAGTTGGGACTTAGACTTGCTGCTACAATGAGGTTTAGGAAGGGAGTGCATGAAGTGAACGCATTTTTCGTGCAAAAAAGAACAGGAATTTTGGGCGGTTACAGGAGTCAGTAGTTTGGACTGAATTTTCTTCCTTCAATACAAACAAGTTGCAAATATACTCCACAGTCTTTGGAGATAGGGTCTTTAGGACAGTAATCAAGTTAAAATGAAGCCATCAGGCTTTGCCCTCATTCAGTACGATTGGTGTGCTTGGGTTGTAGATGGCTATGTTTGTCGTGTTACTCTCTCTGTATATATCAATGTCCTAATTTCTGTTAAGACATGCAGTCCTTGGTACTTTCTCCTGGCAGCCCTAGCAAATACATGCAGCCTGCATCATGTGGGATGAGGCTTTATCTTTTCATCAGTCCACAATTCCTTAAGAGAAAAGACTGCTCGTTCAAAGAAAAACGTGATTCTGCATGCACAGCTGTTTCCTCCGTCTCCAGTCTGTCAGACTGCCCTAAATAATTTGACTTCCCAGTCCCCACAACACGTTAGGCCAATTCAATAAAATCTCTCAATCTCAATCTCTCTCTCTCTCTCTCTTGCTCCCTTCCCTCCCCTCCCACCCCCAGGCAGCTAGTGGCTTCTGTTTCTCTGTGGAACCCAGACCAGAACACTTGTGTTATACCCACTAGTGGAATTACGGGGTCGTGAGGTAACTACCTCTGTAAATGTTGAAGGAAAGATAAGATATTTTGCAAACTGTTTGCCATATTCTACATTCCCCCCAGCAAAGTATAACATATCCATTTCTTCCATATTGTTTTCATGTCTCTATATTTTTAACTTTAATTTTATTTTTAGTTTTAATTTCTTAAAAGCAGTCATCAACTCATACACATCAGTGTATAAATATCACACCCATTGCCCAATTCAGCACACCACCATCCCCACCCCACTGTGGTTTTCCTCCCTTGGTGTCCATCCGTTGGTTCTCCACATCTGTGTCTCAACTTCTGCCCTGCAAACCAGTTCGTCTGTACCATTTGTCTAGGTGCCACATACATGCGTTAATGTACGACATTTGTTTTTCTCTTTCTCGCTAAGTTCACTCTGTATGACAGTCTCTAGATCCATCCACGTCTCAACAAGTGACTCAGTTTCGTTCCTTTTAATGGCTGAGTAACATTCCATTGTATATATGTACCACAACTTCTTTATCCATTCGTCTGTCGATGGGCACGTGGCTTGCTTCCATGACCTGGCTGTTGTAAATAGTGCTGAAATGAATATTGGGGTGCGTGTGTCTTTTTGAATTACGGTGTTCTCTGGGTATATTCCCAGTAGTGGGATTCCTGCGTCGTATGGTAGTTCTCGTCTTAGTTGTTGAAGGACCCTCCATACAGTTCTCCATAGTGGCTGTATCAATGTACCTTCCCACCAACAGTGCAAGAGTGTTCCCTTTTCTCCACCCCCCTCTCCAGCATTGATTGTTTCTAGGTTTCTTGATGAGGGCCACTCTGACCGGTGTGAGATGCTATCTCATTGTGCTTTTGATTTGCATTTCTCTAATGGTTAATGAGGTTGAGCATTCTTTCGTGTGTTTGTGGGCAGTGTGGATGTCTTCTTTGGAGAACTGTCTCTTGAGGTCTTCTGCCCAGTTTTGGCTTGGGTTGTTTGCTTTTTTGATATTGAGCTGCATGTGCCGCCTGTAAGTTTTGGAGATGAATCCTTTGTCAGTTGCTTCATTTGTAAATATTTTCTCCCATTCTAAGTGTTGTCTTTTCGTCTTGTTTATGGTTTCCTTTGCCGTGCAAAAGCTCTTAAGTTCCCTTGGGTCCCGTTTGCTTATTTTTGTTTTTATTTCCATTTTTCTAGCATGTGGTTCAAAAAGGATCTTGCAGTGATTTCTGTCATAGAGCGTTCTGCTTATGCTTTCCTCTAAGGGTTTGAGAGTGTCTGGCCTTACATTTAGGTCTTTAGTCCATTTGGAGTTTATTTTTGTGTGTGGTGTTAGGGAGTCTTCTCCTTTCATCCTTGTACATGTACCTGTCCAGGTTTCCCGACACCACTTATTGAAGAGGCTGACTTTTCTCCACTCTACATTCTTGCCCCCTTTATCAAAGATAAGGTGACCATATGTGCGTGTGTTTATCTCTGGGCTTTCTAGCCTGTTCCATGGATCCATATGTCTGTTTTGGTGCCACTACCATACTGTCTTGATTCCTGTAGCTTTGCAGTATCGTCTGAAGTCAGGGAGCCTGATTCCTCCAGCTCCATTTTTCGCTTTCAAGATTGCTTTAGCTATTCGGGGTCTTCTGTGTTTGCATACAAATTGTTAAATTTTTGGTTGGAGTGTTGTAAGAAATGCCAGTGGTAGTTTGATGGGGATTGCATTAAATCTCTAGATTGCTTTGGGGAGTAGAGTCATTTTCACAATATTGATTCTTCCAATCGAAGAACATGATATATCGCTCCATCTGTGGGTATCATTTTTAATTTCATTCATCAGTGTCTTATAATGTTCTGCATACAGGTGTTTTGTCTCCTTAGGTATTTTTAGTCCTGGACATTTTATTCATTTGGTTGCAGTGGTAACTAGGAGTGTTTCCTTAATTTCACTTTCAGGTTTTTCATCATTAGTGTATAGGAATGCCCCCGATTTCTGTGCATTAATTTTGTATCCCGCTACTTTACCAAATTCACTGAGTAGCTCTACTAGTTTTCTGGTAGCCTCTTTAGGATTCTCTACGTATAGTATCGTGTCACCTGAAAACAGTGACAGCTTTACGTGTCCTTTCCACCGTTGTATTTGAAAGCAACCAAGTTGCCTGGCTTCAGAGTTTACCAGTTTCAGAAGCTATTTACATAAAAGTTGGGACTTAGACTTGCTGCTACAATGAGGTTTAGGAAGGGAGTGCATGAAGTGAACGCATTTTTCGTGCAAAAAAGAACAGGAATTTTGGGCGGTTACAGGAGTCAGTAGTTTGGACTGAATTTTCTTCCTTCAATACAAACAAGTTGCAAATATACTCCACAGTCTTTGGAGATAGGGTCTTTAGGACAGTAATCAAGTTAAAATGAAGCCATCAGGCTTTGCCCTCATTCAGTACGATTGGTGTGCTTGGGTTGTAGATGGCTATGTTTGTCGTGTTACTCTCTCTGTATATATCAATGTCCTAATTTCTGTTAAGACATGCAGTCCTTGGTACTTTCTCCTGGCAGCCCTAGCAAATACATGCAGCCTGCATCATGTGGGATGAGGCTTTATCTTTTCATCAGTCCACAATTCCTTAAGAGAAAAGACTGCTCGTTCAAAGAAAAACGTGATTCTGCATGCACAGCTGTTTCCTCCGTCTCCAGTCTGTCAGACTGCCCTAAATAATTTGACTTCCCAGTCCCCACAACACGTTAGGCCAATTCAATAAAATCTCTCAATCTCAATCTCTCTCTCTCTCTCTCTTGCTCCCTTCCCTCCCCTCCCACCCCCAGGCAGCTAGTGGCTTCTGTTTCTCTGTGGAACCCAGACCAGAACACTTGTGTTATACCCACTAGTGGAATTACGGGGTCGTGAGGTAACTACCTCTGTAAATGTTGAAGGAAAGATAAGATATTTTGCAAACTGTTTGCCATATTCTACATTCCCCCCAGCAAAGTATAACATATCCATTTCTTCCATATTGTTTTCATGTCTCTATATTTTTAACTTTAATTTTATTTTTAGTTTTAATTTCTTAAAAGCAGTCATCAACTCATACACATCAGTGTATAAATATCACACCCATTGCCCAATTCAGCACACCACCATCCCCACCCCACTGTGGTTTTCCTCCCTTGGTGTCCATCCGTTGGTTCTCCACATCTGTGTCTCAACTTCTGCCCTGCAAACCAGTTCGTCTGTACCATTTGTCTAGGTGCCACATACATGCGTTAATGTACGACATTTGTTTTTCTCTTTCTCGCTAAGTTCACTCTGTATGACAGTCTCTAGATCCATCCACGTCTCAACAAGTGACTCACTTTCGTTCCTTTTAATGGCTGAGTAACATTCCATTGTATATATGTACCACAACTTCTTTATCCATTCGTCTGCCGATGGGCACGTGGCTTGCTTCCATGACCTGGCTGTTGTAAATAGTGCTGAAATGAATATTGGGGTGCGTGTGTCTTTTTGAATTACGGTGTTCTCTGGGTATATTCCCAGTAGTGGGATTCCTGCGTCGTATGGTAGTTCTCGTCTTAGTTGTTGAAGGACCCTCCATACAGTTCTCCATAGTGGCTGTATCAATGTACCTTCCCACCAACAGTGCAAGAGTGTTCCCTTTTCTCCACCCCCCTCTCCAGCATTGATTGTTTCTAGGTTTCTTGATGAGGGCCACTCTGACCGGTGTGAGATGCTATCTCATTGTGCTTTTGATTTGCATTTCTCTAATGGTTAATGAGGTTGAGCATTCTTTCGTGTGTTTGTGGGCAGTGTGGATGTCTTCTTTGGAGAACTGTCTCTTGAGGTCTTCTGCCCAGTTTTGGCTTGGGTTGTTTGCTTTTTTGATATTGAGCTGCATGTGCCGCCTGTAAGTTTTGGAGATGAATCCTTTGTCAGTTGCTTCATTTGTAAATATTTTCTCCCATTCTAAGTGTTGTCTTTTCGTCTTGTTTATGGTTTCCTTTGCCGTGCAAAAGCTCTTAAGTTCCCTTGGGTCCCGTTTGCTTATTTTTGTTTTTATTTCCATTTTTCTAGCATGTGGTTCAAAAAGGATCTTGCAGTGATTTCTGTCATAGAGCGTTCTGCTTATGCTTTCCTCTAAGGGTTTGAGAGTGTCTGGCCTTACATTTAGGTCTTTAGTCCATTTGGAGTTTATTTTTGTGTGTGGTGTTAGGGAGTCTTCTCCTTTCATCCTTGTACATGTACCTGTCCAGGTTTCCCGACACCACTTATTGAAGAGGCTGACTTTTCTCCACTCTACATTCTTGCCCCCTTTATCAAAGATAAGGTGACCATATGTGCGTGTGTTTATCTCTGGGCTTTCTAGCCTGTTTCATGGATCCATATGTCTGTTTTGGTGCCACTACCATACTGTCTTGATTCCTGTAGCTTTGCAGTATCGTCTGAAGTCAGGGAGCCTGATTCCTCCAGCTCCATTTTTCGCTTTCAAGATTGCTTTAGCTATTCGGGGTCTTCTGTGTTTGCATACAAATTGTTAAATTTTTGGTTGGAGTGTTGTAAGAAATGCCAGTGGTAGTTTGATGGGGATTGCATTAAATCTCTAGATTGCTTTGGGGAGTAGAGTCATTTTCTCAATATTGATTCTTCCAATCGAAGAACATGATATATCGCTCCATCTGTGGGTATCATTTTTAATTTCATTCATCAGTGTCTTATAATGTTCTGCATACAGGTCTTTTGTCTCCTTAGGTATTTTTAGTCCTGGACATTTTATTCATTTGGTTGCAGTGGTAACTAGGAGTGTTTCCTTAATTTCACTTTCAGGTTTTTCATCATTAGTGTATAGGAATGCCCCCGATTTCTGTGCATTAATTTTGTATCCCGCTACTTTACCAAATTCACTGAGTAGCTCTACTAGTTTTCTGGTAGCCTCTTTAGGATTCTCTACGTATAGTATCGTGTCACCTGAAAACAGTGACAGCTTTACGTGTCCTTTCCACCGTTGTATTTGAAAGCAACCAAGTTGCCTGGCTTCAGAGTTTACCAGTTTCAGAAGCTATTTACATAAAAGTTGGGACTTAGACTTGCTGCTACAATGAGGTTTAGGAAGGGAGTGCATGAAGTGAACGCATTTTTCGTGCAAAAAAGAACAGGAATTTTGGGCGGTTACAGGAGTCAGTAGTTTGGACTGAATTTTCTTCCTTCAATACAAACAAGTTGCAAATATACTCCACAGTCTTTGGAGATAGGGTCTTTAGGACAGTAATCAAGTTAAAATGAAGCCATCAGGCTTTGCCCTCATTCAGTACGATTGGTGTGCTTGGGTTGTAGATGGCTATGTTTGTCGTGTTACTCTCTCTGTATATATCAATGTCCTAATTTCTGTTAAGACATGCAGTCCTTGGTACTTTCTCCTGGCAGCCCTAGCAAATACATGCAGCCTGCATCATGTGGGATGAGGCTTTATCTTTTCATCAGTCCACAATTCCTTAAGAGAAAAGACTGCTCGTTCAAAGAAAAACGTGATTCTGCATGCACAGCTGTTTCCTCCGTCTCCAGTCTGTCAGACTGCCCTAAATAATTTGACTTCCCAGTCCCCACAACACGTTAGGCCAATTCAATAAAATCTCTCAATCTCAATCTCTCTCTCTCTCTCTCTTGCTCCCTTCCCTCCCCTCCCACCCCCAGGCAGCTAGTGGCTTCTGTTTCTCTGTGGAACCCAGACCAGAACACTTGTGTTATACCCACTAGTGGAATTACGGGGTCGTGAGGTAACTACCTCTGTAAATGTTGAAGGAAAGATAAGATATTTTGCAAACTGTTTGCCATATTCTACATTCCCCCCAGCAAAGTATAACATATCCATTTCTTCCATATTGTTTTCATGTCTCTATATTTTTAACTTTAATTTTATTTTTAGTTTTAATTTCTTAAAAGCAGTCATCAACTCATACACATCAGTGTATAAATATCACACCCATTGCCCAATTCAGCACACCACCATCCCCACCCCACTGTGGTTTTCCTCCCTTGGTGTCCATCCGTTGGTTCTCCACATCTGTGTCTCAACTTCTGCCCTGCAAACCAGTTCGTCTGTACCATTTGTCTAGGTGCCACATACATGCGTTAATGTACGACATTTGTTTTTCTCTTTCTCGCTAAGTTCACTCTGTATGACAGTCTCTAGATCCATCCACGTCTCAACAAGTGACTCACTTTCGTTCCTTTTAATGGCTGAGTAACATTCCATTGTATATATGTACCACAACTTCTTTATCCATTCGTCTGTCGATGGGCACGTGGCTTGCTTCCATGACCTGGCTGTTGTAAATAGTGCTGAAATGAATATTGGGGTGCGTGTGTCTTTTTGAATTACGGTGTTCTCTGGGTATATTCCCAGTAGTGGGATTCCTGCATCGTATGGTAGTTCTCGTCTTAGTTTTTGAAGGACCCTCCATGCAGTTCTCCATAGTGGCTGTATCAATTTACCTTCCCACCAACAGTGCAAGAGTGTTGCCTTTTCTCCACCCCCCTCTCCAGCATAGATTGTTTCTAGGTTTCTTGATGAGGGCCACTCTGACCGGTGTGAGATGCTATCTCATTGTGCTTTTGATTTGCATTTCTCTAATGGTTAATGAGGTTGAGCATTCTTTCGTGTGTTTGTGGGCAGTGTGGATGTCTTCTTTGGAGAACTGTCTCTTGAGGTCTTCTGCCCAGTTTTGGGTTGGATTGTTTGCTTTTTTGATATTGAGCTGCATGAGCCGCCTGTAAGTTTTGGAGATGAATCCTTTGTCAGTTGCTTCATTTGTAAATACTTTCTCCCATTCTAAGGGTTGTCTGTCGGTCTTGTTTATTGTTTCCTTTGCCGTGCAAAAGCTCTTAAGTTCCCTTAGGTCCCGTTTGCTTATTTTTGTTTTTATTTCCATTTTTCTAGCATGTGGTGCAAAAAGGATCTTGCAGTGATTTCTGTCATAGAGCGTTCTGCTTATACTTTCCTCTAAGGGTTTGAGAGTGTCTGGCCTTACATTTAGGTCTTTAGTCCATTTGGAGTTTATTTTTGTGTGTGGTGTTAGGGAGTCTTCTCCTTTCATCCTTGTACATGTACCTGTCCTGTTTTCCCGACACCACTTATTGAAGAGGCTGACTTTTCTCCACTCTATATTCTTGCCCCCTTTATCAAAGATAAGGTGACCATATGTGCGTGTGTTTATCTCTGGGCTTTCTATCCTCTTCCATGGATCCATATGTCTGTTTTGGTGCCACTACCATACTGTCTTGATTCCTGTAGCTTTGCAGTTTCGTCTGAAGTCAGGGAGCCTGATTCCTCCAGCTCCATTTTTCGCTTTCAAGATTGCTTTGGCTATTCGGGGTCTTCTGTGTCTGCATACAAATTGTCAAATTTTGGGTTGGAGTTCTGTAAGAAATGCCAGTGGTAGTTTGACGGGGATTGCATTAAATCTCTAGATTGCTTTGGGGAGTAGAGTCATTTTCACAATATTGATTCTTCCAATCGAAGAACATGATATATCGCTCCATCTGTGGGTATCATTTTTAATTTCATTCATCAGTGTCTTATAATGTTCTGCATACAGGTCTTTTGTCTCCTTAGGTATTTTTAGTCCTGGACATTTTATTCATTTGGTTGCAGTGGTAACTAGGAGTGTTTCCTTCAGTTCACTTTCAGATTTTTCGTCATTAGGGTATAGGAATGCCAGCGACTTCTGTGCATTAATTTTGTATCCCGCTACTTTACCAAATTCACTGAGTAGCTCTACTAGTTTTCTGGTAGCCTCTTTAGGATTCTCTACGTATAGTATCGTGTCACCTGAAAACAGTGACAGCTTTACGTGTCCTTTCCACCGTTGTATTTGAAAGCAACCAAGTTGCCTGGCTTCAGAGTTTACCAGTTTCAGAAGCTATTTACATAAAAGTTGGGACTTAGACTTGCTGCTAGAATGAGGTTTAGGAAGGGAGTGCATGAAGTGAACGCATTTTTTGTGCAAAAAAGAACAGGAATTTTGGGCGGTTACAGGAGTCAGTAGTTTGGACTGAATTTTCTTCCTTCAATACAAACAAGTTGCAAATATACTCCACAGTCTTTGGAGATAGGGTCTTTAGGACAGTAATCAAGTTAAAATGAAGCCATCAGGCTTTGCCCTCATTCAGTACGATTGGTGTGCTTGGGTTGTAGATGGCTATGTTTGTCGTGTTACTCTCTCTGTATATATCAATGTCCTAATTTCTGTTAAGACATGCAGTCCTTGGTACTTTCTCCTGGCAGCCCTAGCAAATACATGCAGCCTGCATCATGTGGGATGAGGCTTTATCTTTTGATCAGTCCACAAGTCCTTAAGAGAAAAGACTGCTCTTTCAAGGAAAAACGCGATTCTGCATGCACAGCTCTTTCCTCGGTCTCCCGTCTGTCAGACTGCCCTGAATAATTTGACTTCCCAGTCCCCACCACACGTTAGGCCAATTCAATAAAATCTCTCAATCTCAATCTCTCTCTCTCTCTCTCTTGCTCCCTTCCCTCCCCTCCCACCCCCAGGCAGCTAGTGGCTTCTGTTTCTCTGTGGAACCCAGACCAGAACACTTGTGTTATACCCACTAGTGGAATTATGGGGTCGTGAGGTAACTACCTCTGTAAATGTTGAAGGAAAGATAAGATATTTTGCACACTGTTTGCCATATTCTACCTTCCCCCCAGCAAAGTGTAACATATCCATTTCTTCCAAATTGTTTTCATGTCCCTATATTTTTAACTTTAATTTTATTTTTAGTTTTAATTTCTTAAAAGCAGTCATCAACTTTATACACATCAGTGTATAAATATCACACCCATTGCCCAATTCAGCACACCACCATCCCCACCCCACTGTGGTTTTCCTCCCTTGGTGTCCATCCGTTGGTTCTCCACATCTGTGTCTCACCTTCTGCCCTGCAAACCACTTCGTCTGTACCATTTGTCTAGGTGCCACATACATGCGTTAATGTACGACATTTGTTTTTCTCTTTCTCGCTAAGTTCACTCTGTATGACAGTCTCTAGATCCATCCACGTCTCAACAAGTGACTCAGTTTCGTTCCTTTTAATGGCTGAGTAACATTCCATTGTATATATGTACCACAACTTCTTTATCCATTCGTCTGTCGATGGGCACGTGGCTTGCTTCTATGACCTGGCTATTGTAAATAGTGCTGAAATGAATATTGGGGTGCGTGCGTCTTTTTGAATTACGGTGTTCTCTGGGTATATTCCCAGTAGTGGGATTCCTGCGTCGTATGGTAGTTCTCGTCTTAGTTTTTGAAGGACCCTCCATACAGTTCTCCATAGTGGCTGTATCAATTTACCTTCCCACCAACAGTGCAAGAGTGTTCCCTTTTCTCCACCCCCCTCTCCAGCATTGATTGTTTCTAGGTTTCTTGATGAGGGCCACTCTGACCGGTGTGAGATGCTATCTCATTGTGCTTTTGATTTGCATTTCTCTAATGGTTAATGAGGTTGAGCATTCTTTCGTGTGTTTGTGGGCAGTGTGGATGTCTTCTTTGGAGAACTGTCTCTTGAGGTCTTCTGCCCAGTTTTGGGTTGGGTTGTTTGCTTTTTTGATATT
>NW_026871625.1:0-74561 GCF_028564815.1 Eubalaena glacialis | reverse complement strand
CGCCCCGTGCACTTGACTTCCATTTGATCAGCCACCTAAGGAGAGGGCTCTGCACGTAGAATTCCCTGCAGTCGCCAGAGAGCAAGCCCTGCTCTCTTGCGTCGGAGAGACAGGTCTCCCCAGGTAACCCGAAAGACTGGGCCTTTCAAATGATTCCACCAGTGGTCCACGTTGGCAGTGAGAGCTGCCCTCGGCCAGACTCCTCTGAGCAACGCCAGGGCTCCACACAGTGCGGGAATTTCTCCTTCTGTAACATTACCTTTTTCTCACCCGCCAGGAAGCAAGGCCCCTCCCGTGGCATTGCACAAAGGGTTTCTGCCTCAGGAAGAAAGGCACTTCTCCTTGGCAGCTTGAATGCTTTTTCCTATCATCACTCCCAGTTAACTACCCCCAGGGAGGACGGTGCTCAGCTTGAGCGGTAGAAACCAGCAGCGACCAGAGCCCTATAGCTAAAGCTCTCCTTTCTTGACCCAAGCACAAAGTCCCTCTCCCCTGAGGTCGTTGCCTCTCAACCATCCTCCTTCTGGCCAGGAAACCTCACATGTGTTTTACCAGCAGGATACCAGCCTTTCAGGCAAACTGCAGGAATGCGCCTCTACTCACCCCAGGAAACTAAACTGAGCGCCTCTCGTCTTGCGGCTGAGGACAAAGTGTATTTCAGAGCTCTGCAACCTTTCACCCACCCTGCCTCCTCTGGTGGGGACTCCATGACAGAGACAGTACACCGTCAGCGAAATCCCGTTCGTCTCAATCGGACAGGACAGAAATGTTTACTGCTCGGGAAACGGGCCTTCCTCGGCAGGGGAAACACTTTCTGGCCAGCGCAGGCTTGCACCTGCTACCTGGAGGCAGCTGGAGAGTACCGTGAGGAACCCGTGGTAGTGCCGGCTTGCCGGGCCAACAGTAGCCGGATGCCGTTGTGACTGAGGAGTTTCACATGCCGAATCAATAGAGTGTGCGACCCCCTCCAAACTCGAGAGTGCCTCCGACTCCCCCACGACCTAAGGGGAGCAGCTGGCAGGATACACGTTTCACACAGTACTTGCTTCTACCAGGCAGGCTGAGATGAGTGCCCTTTTCAAGTGGCTCTTCTGATCTTGCTTTGACTGTCAATCTAACACAGCTCCACAGGTACCTGACTTCCACGTGATCCTCCCCCCAAAGACAGAGTGCTGCTCCTCGACCTGCCCTGCAGTAGAGTGTATGCCAGCGGTACTGTCGTGTAGGACAGACGGGTATAAGCAGGTAACACTCAAGCCTCTTCCTGCCATACTCCTCCTCTAAGCGGCCCCCGTTCGCAATCAAAGCTGCCCCTGGCAAAACTACTCTGAGCCACCCCCAGGGATCCACGAACAGTGCGAATTCCTCCTTCTGTAATCATATCTTTTTGCTCAGCTGGCAGGTAAAGAAGGCCCTTCCCATGGCACTGAAGAAAGGCTTTCGGCTGCAGAAAGGAAGCCACGTCTCTTCGGGCAGGTTGACGGCTTATTTCCTCCCATTCGCAATTAAATACCACAAGGAGGAGGGTGTTCGGTTTAGGCCCTAGAAGCAGCCGCGAGCAAAGCCGTATGCCTAAAACACGCCTCGAGTGAGCCAAGGGCGAAAGCCCATCTCCACAGGGGTCGATGTCCTCTGAACCGTCTTCCGCCTGGCTAGGAAACCTCACGCATGTTTCAGCAGTAGTACAGCAGCCTTTCAAACAGACTTGAAGGCACTCGACTCTAGTCACACTAGGAAACTACGCTGAGCGCTTCTTATCCCTCGGCGGAAGAGGGAGAGGTTTGCAGAGCTCTGCATCCATTCTAACACACTGCGCCCTCCTCTGGTGTTTACTCTTGGACAGAGAGTACGACGTGAGCGAAATTCCTTTTGCCTCCATGGGACAAGCCGAACCTATTGCTGCTTGGAATACGGATCATTTTAGGCAGTGGAGAAGATGTCTGGGCAACTCACCGTTGCCTCTCTTACCTGAAGGCAGCTATAAAGTAACGTGCGGAACCCGTTGTAGTGTAGGCCTTGCAGAGGCACTGTAGCCTTATTGCAAAGCGACCGAAGTTTCAAGAGCCGGAGCCATACAGTGGGTGAGATGTCTGAGTTCTGGCATGCCTGAGACTCACCCATGGTCTAGAGAGAGAAGCTGGGACGATGCACATTTCACACAGCCTTGACTGTGGATGAATCTACCGTGCACGCTGACACAAGGGCATGTCTCAAGCGCCTCTTCTCAATTTGCACGGCCGTCCCTTTGACAGGGCGCCCCATGCACTTGACTGCCATTAGGCCATCCACCTAAGGAAGGGGCTCTGCCACTAGACACTCCCTGCCGTACGTAGCCAGCAAGCAAGCGCTGCGCCTCGTGGAAGGGAAACCGGCCTAACCAGGTAACACTCAACACTCGGCCTTCCAAATGCTTCCACTCAACGGTCAACGTTCGCCCTGAAAGCTGCCCTCGGTCAAACTCCACTGAGCACTGCAAGGCCTCAACGCAAAGTGCACATCTTGCCTTCTGCGACATTACCATTTGCACACACCCCAGGAACCCAAGGCCCTTCCCATGGCATTGCAGGACGGCTTTCTGCTTCAGAGAGGAAGCTACTTCCCTTGGCCAGGTTGAGCGCTCTTCCCATCATTCTCAGTGTACTACCACAGGGAGGAGGTGCTCCACTTCAGCCCCTGGAAGCAGGAGGGACAAAGTCCCATGCCTAAAGCTCTCCTCTCCTTATCCGAACGACACATCCTGTCTCCGGGGGTGGGGGGGGGGTGGGGTGGGGTGCGGGGGTTGGGGGGTGGGGGGTGGGGTAGGGTCGATGTCTTCTCAAGCGTCCTCCTGGCCCTTGCGGCTAGGGAAAACTCGCATAATGTTTTAGCCCTAGGACACCAGGCTTTCATACAAACTTGAAAGCATTCGCCTCTAGGCACCGAGGAACCTAAGCTGAGCCCTGCTCGTCATTCGGCTGTCGACGAAGAGTATGGCACACCTTTGCCACCATTCTCCCGCCCTGCACCCTTTGGGGAGGACTGTTTGACAGAGACAGTACGGTATGGCCGAATTCCCTTTCCTCTCAATTTGAAACGGCCAACATGTTTCCTGGTCGGCTTGCAGGTCGTTTAAGACAGTGGAAACGCTTTCCAGCCCGCTCACCCTCGCCTCCCCTTGCTGAAGGCAGATATAAAGTAACGTGAGGAGACCGTTGCAATGTAGCGTTGCCAGTGGAATTGTAGCCTTATTCCAAAGTGAGCGAAGAGTCTCACAAGCCGATTGAACCCAACGTGTGAGGATGCTGAGGTCTAGCAGGCAGCAGACTCACCCAGGGCCTTCGGAGAGCGGTGCGTAGGACACACATTTTACACATCCTTCACTGTAGACGAGTGTACCGTGCACACTGAGACGAGTGCAGGTTTCAAGGGCCTCCTGTGAACATGCCCGGTTGTCCCCTTAAGGGCGCCCCGTGCACTTGACTTCCATTTGATCAGCCACCTAAGGAGAGGGCTCTGCACGTAGAATTCCCTGCAGTCGCCAGAGAGCAAGCCCTGCTCTCTTGCGTCGGAGAGACAGGTCTCCCCAGGTAACCCGAAAGACTGGGCCTTTCAAATGATTCCACCAGTGGTCCACGTTGGCAGTGAGAGCTGCCCTCGGCCAGACTCCTCTGAGCAACGCCAGGGCTCCACACAGTGCGGGAATTTCTCCTTCTGTAACATTACCTTTTTCTCACCCGCCAGGAAGCAAGGCCCCTCCCGTGGCATTGCACAAAGGGTTTCTGCCTCAGGAAGAAAGGCACTTCTCCTTGGCAGCTTGAATGCTTTTTCCTATCATCACTCCCAGTTAACTACCCCCAGGGAGGACGGTGCTCAGCTTGAGCGGTAGAAACCAGCAGCGACCAGAGCCCTATAGCTAAAGCTCTCCTTTCTTGACCCAAGCACAAAGTCCCTCTCCCCTGAGGTCGTTGCCTCTCAACCATCCTCCTTCTGGCCAGGAAACCTCACATGTGTTTTACCAGCAGGATACCAGCCTTTCAGGCAAACTGCAGGAATGCGCCTCTACTCACCCCAGGAAACTAAACTGAGCGCCTCTCGTCTTGCGGCTGAGGACAAAGTGTATTTCAGAGCTCTGCAACCTTTCACCCACCCTGCCTCCTCTGGTGGGGACTCCATGACAGAGACAGTACACCGTCAGCGAAATCCCGTTCGTCTCAATCGGACAGGACAGAAATGTTTACTGCTCGGGAAACGGGCCTTCCTCGGCAGGGGAAACACTTTCTGGCCAGCGCAGGCTTGCACCTGCTACCTGGAGGCAGCTGGAGAGTACCGTGAGGAACCCGTGGTAGTGCCGGCTTGCCGGGCCAACAGTAGCCGGATGCCGTTGTGACTGAGGAGTTTCACATGCCGAATCAATACAGTGTGCGACCCCCTCCAAACTCGAGAGTGCCTCCGACTCCCCCACGACCTAAGGGGAGCAGCTGGCAGGATACACGTTTCACACAGTACTTGCTTCTACCAGGCAGGCTGAGATGAGTGCCCTTTTCAAGTGGCTCTTCTGATCTTGCTTTGACTGTCAATCTAACACAGCTCCACAGGTACCTGACTTCCACGTGATCCTCCCCCCAAAGACAGAGTGCTGCTCCTCGACCTGCCCTGCAGTAGAGTGTATGCCAGCGGTACTGTCGTGTAGGACAGACGGGTATAAGCAGGTAACACTCAAGCCTCTTCCTGCCATACTCCTCCTCTAAGCGGCCCCCGTTCGCAATCAAAGCTGCCCCTGGCAAAACTACTCTGAGCCACCCCCAGGGATCCACGAACAGTGCGAATTCCTCCTTCTGTAATCATATCTTTTTGCTCAGCTGGCAGGTAAAGAAGGCCCTTCCCATGGCACTGAAGAAAGGCTTTCGGCTGCAGAAAGGAAGCCACGTCTCTTCGGGCAGGTTGACGGCTTATTTCCTCCCATTCGCAATTAAATACCACAAGGAGGAGGGTGTTCGGTTTAGGCCCTAGAAGCAGCCGCGAGCAAAGCCGTATGCCTAAAACACGCCTCGAGTGAGCCAAGGGCGAAAGCCCATCTCCACAGGGGTCGATGTCCTCTGAACCGTCTTCCGCCTGGCTAGGAAACCTCACGCATGTTTCAGCAGTAGTACAGCAGCCTTTCAAACAGACTTGAAGGCACTCGACTCTAGTCACACTAGGAAACTACGCTGAGCGCTTCTTATCCCTCGGCGGAAGAGGGAGAGGTTTGCAGAGCTCTGCATCCATTCTAACACACTGCGCCCTCCTCTGGTGTTTACTCTTGGACAGAGAGTACGACGTGAGCGAAATTCCTTTTGCCTCCATGGGACAAGCCGAACCTATTGCTGCTTGGAATACGGATCATTTTAGGCAGTGGAGAAGATGTCTGGGCAACTCACCGTTGCCTCTCTTACCTGAAGGCAGCTATAAAGTAACGTGCGGAACCCGTTGTAGTGTAGGCCTTGCAGAGGCACTGTAGCCTTATTGCAAAGCGACCGAAGTTTCAAGAGCCGGAGCCATACAGTGGGTGAGATGTCTGAGTTCTGGCATGCCTGAGACTCACCCATGGTCTAGAGAGAGAAGCTGGGACGATGCACATTTCACACAGCCTTGACTGTGGATGAATCTACCGTGCACGCTGACACAAGGGCATGTCTCAAGCGCCTCTTCTCAATTTGCACGGCCGTCCCTTTGACAGGGCGCCCCATGCACTTGACTGCCATTAGGCCATCCACCTAAGGAAGGGGCTCTGCCACTAGACACTCCCTGCCGTACGTAGCCAGCAAGCAAGCGCTGCGCCTCGTGGAAGGGAAACCGGCCTAACCAGGTAACACTCAACACTCGGCCTTCCAAATGCTTCCACTCAACGGTCAACGTTCGCCCTGAAAGCTGCCCTCGGTCAAACTCCACTGAGCACTGCAAGGCCTCAACGCAAAGTGCACATCTTGCCTTCTGCGACATTACCATTTGCACACACCCCAGGAACCCAAGGCCCTTCCCATGGCATTGCAGGACGGCTTTCTGCTTCAGAGAGGAAGCTACTTCCCTTGGCCAGGTTGAGCGCTCTTCCCATCATTCTCAGTGTACTACCACAGGGAGGAGGTGCTCCACTTCAGCCCCTGGAAGCAGGAGGGACAAAGTCCCATGCCTAAAGCTCTCCTCTCCTTATCCGAACGACACATCCTGTCTCCGGGGGTGGGGGGGGGGTGGGGTGGGGTGCGGGGGTTGGGGGGTGGGGGGTGGGGTAGGGTCGATGTCTTCTCAAGCGTCCTCCTGGCCCTTGCGGCTAGGGAAAACTCGCATAATGTTTTAGCCCTAGGACACCAGGCTTTCATACAAACTTGAAAGCATTCGCCTCTAGGCACCGAGGAACCTAAGCTGAGCCCTGCTCGTCATTCGGCTGTCGACGAAGAGTATGGCACACCTTTGCCACCATTCTCCCGCCCTGCACCCTTTGGGGAGGACTGTTTGACAGAGACAGTACGGTATGGCCGAATTCCCTTTCCTCTCAATTTGAAACGGCCAACATGTTTCCTGGTCGGCTTGCAGGTCGTTTAAGACAGTGGAAACGCTTTCCAGCCCGCTCACCCTCGCCTCCCCTTGCTGAAGGCAGATATAAAGTAACGTGAGGAGACCGTTGCAATGTAGCGTTGCCAGTGGAATTGTAGCCTTATTCCAAAGTGAGCGAAGAGTCTCACAAGCCGATTGAACCCAACGTGTGAGGATGCTGAGGTCTAGCAGGCAGCAGACTCACCCAGGGCCTTCGGAGAGCGGTGCGTAGGACACACATTTTACACATCCTTCACTGTAGACGAGTGTACCGTGCACACTGAGACGAGTGCAGGTTTCAAGGGCCTCCTGTGAACATGCCCGGTTGTCCCCTTAAGGGCGCCCCGTGCACTTGACTTCCATTTGATCAGCCACCTAAGGAGAGGGCTCTGCACGTAGAATTCCCTGCAGTCGCCAGAGAGCAAGCCCTGCTCTCTTGCGTCGGAGAGACAGGTCTCCCCAGGTAACCCGAAAGACTGGGCCTTTCAAATGATTCCACCAGTGGTCCACGTTGGCAGTGAGAGCTGCCCTCGGCCAGACTCCTCTGAGCAACGCCAGGGCTCCACACAGTGCGGGAATTTCTCCTTCTGTAACATTACCTTTTTCTCACCCGCCAGGAAGCAAGGCCCCTCCCGTGGCATTGCACAAAGGGTTTCTGCCTCAGGAAGAAAGGCACTTCTCCTTGGCAGCTTGAATGCTTTTTCCTATCATCACTCCCAGTTAACTACCCCCAGGGAGGACGGTGCTCAGCTTGAGCGGTAGAAACCAGCAGCGACCAGAGCCCTATAGCTAAAGCTCTCCTTTCTTGACCCAAGCACAAAGTCCCTCTCCCCTGAGGTCGTTGCCTCTCAACCATCCTCCTTCTGGCCAGGAAACCTCACATGTGTTTTACCAGCAGGATACCAGCCTTTCAGGCAAACTGCAGGAATGCGCCTCTACTCACCCCAGGAAACTAAACTGAGCGCCTCTCGTCTTGCGGCTGAGGACAAAGTGTATTTCAGAGCTCTGCAACCTTTCACCCACCCTGCCTCCTCTGGTGGGGACTCCATGACAGAGACAGTACACCGTCAGCGAAATCCCGTTCGTCTCAATCGGACAGGACAGAAATGTTTACTGCTCGGGAAACGGGCCTTCCTCGGCAGGGGAAACACTTTCTGGCCAGCGCAGGCTTGCACCTGCTACCTGGAGGCAGCTGGAGAGTACCGTGAGGAACCCGTGGTAGTGCCGGCTTGCCGGGCCAACAGTAGCCGGATGCCGTTGTGACTGAGGAGTTTCACATGCCGAATCAATACAGTGTGCGACCCCCTCCAAACTCGAGAGTGCCTCCGACTCCCCCACGACCTAAGGGGAGCAGCTGGCAGGATACACGTTTCACACAGTACTTGCTTCTACCAGGCAGGCTGAGATGAGTGCCCTTTTCAAGTGGCTCTTCTGATCTTGCTTTGACTGTCAATCTAACACAGCTCCACAGGTACCTGACTTCCACGTGATCCTCCCCCCAAAGACAGAGTGCTGCTCCTCGACCTGCCCTGCAGTAGAGTGTATGCCAGCGGTACTGTCGTGTAGGACAGACGGGTATAAGCAGGTAACACTCAAGCCTCTTCCTGCCATACTCCTCCTCTAAGCGGCCCCCGTTCGCAATCAAAGCTGCCCCTGGCAAAACTACTCTGAGCCACCCCCAGGGATCCACGAACAGTGCGAATTCCTCCTTCTGTAATCATATCTTTTTGCTCAGCTGGCAGGTAAAGAAGGCCCTTCCCATGGCACTGAAGAAAGGCTTTCGGCTGCAGAAAGGAAGCCACGTCTCTTCGGGCAGGTTGACGGCTTATTTCCTCCCATTCGCAATTAAATACCACAAGGAGGAGGGTGTTCGGTTTAGGCCCTAGAAGCAGCCGCGAGCAAAGCCGTATGCCTAAAACACGCCTCGAGTGAGCCAAGGGCGAAAGCCCATCTCCACAGGGGTCGATGTCCTCTGAACCGTCTTCCGCCTGGCTAGGAAACCTCACGCATGTTTCAGCAGTAGTACAGCAGCCTTTCAAACAGACTTGAAGGCACTCGACTCTAGTCACACTAGGAAACTACGCTGAGCGCTTCTTATCCCTCGGCGGAAGAGGGAGAGGTTTGCAGAGCTCTGCATCCATTCTAACACACTGCGCCCTCCTCTGGTGTTTACTCTTGGACAGAGAGTACGACGTGAGCGAAATTCCTTTTGCCTCCATGGGACAAGCCGAACCTATTGCTGCTTGGAATACGGATCATTTTAGGCAGTGGAGAAGATGTCTGGGCAACTCACCGTTGCCTCTCTTACCTGAAGGCAGCTATAAAGTAACGTGCGGAACCCGTTGTAGTGTAGGCCTTGCAGAGGCACTGTAGCCTTATTGCAAAGCGACCGAAGTTTCAAGAGCCGGAGCCATACAGTGGGTGAGATGTCTGAGTTCTGGCATGCCTGAGACTCACCCATGGTCTAGAGAGAGAAGCTGGGACGATGCACATTTCACACAGCCTTGACTGTGGATGAATCTACCGTGCACGCTGACACAAGGGCATGTCTCAAGCGCCTCTTCTCAATTTGCACGGCCGTCCCTTTGACAGGGCGCCCCATGCACTTGACTGCCATTAGGCCATCCACCTAAGGAAGGGGCTCTGCCACTAGACACTCCCTGCCGTACGTAGCCAGCAAGCAAGCGCTGCGCCTCGTGGAAGGGAAACCGGCCTAACCAGGTAACACTCAACACTCGGCCTTCCAAATGCTTCCACTCAACGGTCAACGTTCGCCCTGAAAGCTGCCCTCGGTCAAACTCCACTGAGCACTGCAAGGCCTCAACGCAAAGTGCACATCTTGCCTTCTGCGACATTACCATTTGCACACACCCCAGGAACCCAAGGCCCTTCCCATGGCATTGCAGGACGGCTTTCTGCTTCAGAGAGGAAGCTACTTCCCTTGGCCAGGTTGAGCGCTCTTCCCATCATTCTCAGTGTACTACCACAGGGAGGAGGTGCTCCACTTCAGCCCCTGGAAGCAGGAGGGACAAAGTCCCATGCCTAAAGCTCTCCTCTCCTTATCCGAACGACACATCCTGTCTCCGGGGGTGGGGGGGGGGTGGGGTGGGGTGCGGGGGTTGGGGGGTGGGGGGTGGGGTAGGGTCGATGTCTTCTCAAGCGTCCTCCTGGCCCTTGCGGCTAGGGAAAACTCGCATAATGTTTTAGCCCTAGGACACCAGGCTTTCATACAAACTTGAAAGCATTCGCCTCTAGGCACCGAGGAACCTAAGCTGAGCCCTGCTCGTCATTCGGCTGTCGACGAAGAGTATGGCACACCTTTGCCACCATTCTCCCGCCCTGCACCCTTTGGGGAGGACTGTTTGACAGAGACAGTACGGTATGGCCGAATTCCCTTTCCTCTCAATTTGAAACGGCCAACATGTTTCCTGGTCGGCTTGCAGGTCGTTTAAGACAGTGGAAACGCTTTCCAGCCCGCTCACCCTCGCCTCCCCTTGCTGAAGGCAGATATAAAGTAACGTGAGGAGACCGTTGCAATGTAGCGTTGCCAGTGGAATTGTAGCCTTATTCCAAAGTGAGCGAAGAGTCTCACAAGCCGATTGAACCCAACGTGTGAGGATGCTGAGGTCTAGCAGGCAGCAGACTCACCCAGGGCCTTCGGAGAGCGGTGCGTAGGACACACATTTTACACATCCTTCACTGTAGACGAGTGTACCGTGCACACTGAGACGAGTGCAGGTTTCAAGGGCCTCCTGTGAACATGCCCGGTTGTCCCCTTAAGGGCGCCCCGTGCACTTGACTTCCATTTGATCAGCCACCTAAGGAGAGGGCTCTGCACGTAGAATTCCCTGCAGTCGCCAGAGAGCAAGCCCTGCTCTCTTGCGTCGGAGAGACAGGTCTCCCCAGGTAACCCGAAAGACTGGGCCTTTCAAATGATTCCACCAGTGGTCCACGTTGGCAGTGAGAGCTGCCCTCGGCCAGACTCCTCTGAGCAACGCCAGGGCTCCACACAGTGCGGGAATTTCTCCTTCTGTAACATTACCTTTTTCTCACCCGCCAGGAAGCAAGGCCCCTCCCGTGGCATTGCACAAAGGGTTTCTGCCTCAGGAAGAAAGGCACTTCTCCTTGGCAGCTTGAATGCTTTTTCCTATCATCACTCCCAGTTAACTACCCCCAGGGAGGACGGTGCTCAGCTTGAGCGGTAGAAACCAGCAGCGACCAGAGCCCTATAGCTAAAGCTCTCCTTTCTTGACCCAAGCACAAAGTCCCTCTCCCCTGAGGTCGTTGCCTCTCAACCATCCTCCTTCTGGCCAGGAAACCTCACATGTGTTTTACCAGCAGGATACCAGCCTTTCAGGCAAACTGCAGGAATGCGCCTCTACTCACCCCAGGAAACTAAACTGAGCGCCTCTCGTCTTGCGGCTGAGGACAAAGTGTATTTCAGAGCTCTGCAACCTTTCACCCACCCTGCCTCCTCTGGTGGGGACTCCATGACAGAGACAGTACACCGTCAGCGAAATCCCGTTCGTCTCAATCGGACAGGACAGAAATGTTTACTGCTCGGGAAACGGGCCTTCCTCGGCAGGGGAAACACTTTCTGGCCAGCGCAGGCTTGCACCTGCTACCTGGAGGCAGCTGGAGAGTACCGTGAGGAACCCGTGGTAGTGCCGGCTTGCCGGGCCAACAGTAGCCGGATGCCGTTGTGACTGAGGAGTTTCACATGCCGAATCAATAGAGTGTGCGACCCCCTCCAAACTCGAGAGTGCCTCCGACTCCCCCACGACCTAAGGGGAGCAGCTGGCAGGATACACGTTTCACACAGTACTTGCTTCTACCAGGCAGGCTGAGATGAGTGCCCTTTTCAAGTGGCTCTTCTGATCTTGCTTTGACTGTCAATCTAACACAGCTCCACAGGTACCTGACTTCCACGTGATCCTCCCCCCAAAGACAGAGTGCTGCTCCTCGACCTGCCCTGCAGTAGAGTGTATGCCAGCGGTACTGTCGTGTAGGACAGACGGGTATAAGCAGGTAACACTCAAGCCTCTTCCTGCCATACTCCTCCTCTAAGCGGCCCCCGTTCGCAATCAAAGCTGCCCCTGGCAAAACTACTCTGAGCCACCCCCAGGGATCCACGAACAGTGCGAATTCCTCCTTCTGTAATCATATCTTTTTGCTCAGCTGGCAGGTAAAGAAGGCCCTTCCCATGGCACTGAAGAAAGGCTTTCGGCTGCAGAAAGGAAGCCACGTCTCTTCGGGCAGGTTGACGGCTTATTTCCTCCCATTCGCAATTAAATACCACAAGGAGGAGGGTGTTCGGTTTAGGCCCTAGAAGCAGCCGCGAGCAAAGCCGTATGCCTAAAACACGCCTCGAGTGAGCCAAGGGCGAAAGCCCATCTCCACAGGGGTCGATGTCCTCTGAACCGTCTTCCGCCTGGCTAGGAAACCTCACGCATGTTTCAGCAGTAGTACAGCAGCCTTTCAAACAGACTTGAAGGCACTCGACTCTAGTCACACTAGGAAACTACGCTGAGCGCTTCTTATCCCTCGGCGGAAGAGGGAGAGGTTTGCAGAGCTCTGCATCCATTCTAACACACTGCGCCCTCCTCTGGTGTTTACTCTTGGACAGAGAGTACGACGTGAGCGAAATTCCTTTTGCCTCCATGGGACAAGCCGAACCTATTGCTGCTTGGAATACGGATCATTTTAGGCAGTGGAGAAGATGTCTGGGCAACTCACCGTTGCCTCTCTTACCTGAAGGCAGCTATAAAGTAACGTGCGGAACCCGTTGTAGTGTAGGCCTTGCAGAGGCACTGTAGCCTTATTGCAAAGCGACCGAAGTTTCAAGAGCCGGAGCCATACAGTGGGTGAGATGTCTGAGTTCTGGCATGCCTGAGACTCACCCATGGTCTAGAGAGAGAAGCTGGGACGATGCACATTTCACACAGCCTTGACTGTGGATGAATCTACCGTGCACGCTGACACAAGGGCATGTCTCAAGCGCCTCTTCTCAATTTGCACGGCCGTCCCTTTGACAGGGCGCCCCATGCACTTGACTGCCATTAGGCCATCCACCTAAGGAAGGGGCTCTGCCACTAGACACTCCCTGCCGTACGTAGCCAGCAAGCAAGCGCTGCGCCTCGTGGAAGGGAAACCGGCCTAACCAGGTAACACTCAACACTCGGCCTTCCAAATGCTTCCACTCAACGGTCAACGTTCGCCCTGAAAGCTGCCCTCGGTCAAACTCCACTGAGCACTGCAAGGCCTCAACGCAAAGTGCACATCTTGCCTTCTGCGACATTACCATTTGCACACACCCCAGGAACCCAAGGCCCTTCCCATGGCATTGCAGGACGGCTTTCTGCTTCAGAGAGGAAGCTACTTCCCTTGGCCAGGTTGAGCGCTCTTCCCATCATTCTCAGTGTACTACCACAGGGAGGAGGTGCTCCACTTCAGCCCCTGGAAGCAGGAGGGACAAAGTCCCATGCCTAAAGCTCTCCTCTCCTTATCCGAACGACACATCCTGTCTCCGGGGGTGGGGGGGGGTGGGGTGGGGTGCGGGGGTTGGGGGGTGGGGGGTGGGGTAGGGTCGATGTCTTCTCAAGCGTCCTCCTGGCCCTTGCGGCTAGGGAAAACTCGCATAATGTTTTAGCCCTAGGACACCAGGCTTTCATACAAACTTGAAAGCATTCGCCTCTAGGCACCGAGGAACCTAAGCTGAGCCCTGCTCGTCATTCGGCTGTCGACGAAGAGTATGGCACACCTTTGCCACCATTCTCCCGCCCTGCACCCTTTGGGGAGGACTGTTTGACAGAGACAGTACGGTATGGCCGAATTCCCTTTCCTCTCAATTTGAAACGGCCAACATGTTTCCTGGTCGGCTTGCAGGTCGTTTAAGACAGTGGAAACGCTTTCCAGCCCGCTCACCCTCGCCTCCCCTTGCTGAAGGCAGATATAAAGTAACGTGAGGAGACCGTTGCAATGTAGCGTTGCCAGTGGAATTGTAGCCTTATTCCAAAGTGAGCGAAGAGTCTCACAAGCCGATTGAACCCAACGTGTGAGGATGCTGAGGTCTAGCAGGCAGCAGACTCACCCAGGGCCTTCGGAGAGCGGTGCGTAGGACACACATTTTACACATCCTTCACTGTAGACGAGTGTACCGTGCACACTGAGACGAGTGCAGGTTTCAAGGGCCTCCTGTGAACATGCCCGGTTGTCCCCTTAAGGGCGCCCCGTGCACTTGACTTCCATTTGATCAGCCACCTAAGGAGAGGGCTCTGCACGTAGAATTCCCTGCAGTCGCCAGAGAGCAAGCCCTGCTCTCTTGCGTCGGAGAGACAGGTCTCCCCAGGTAACCCGAAAGACTGGGCCTTTCAAATGATTCCACCAGTGGTCCACGTTGGCAGTGAGAGCTGCCCTCGGCCAGACTCCTCTGAGCAACGCCAGGGCTCCACACAGTGCGGGAATTTCTCCTTCTGTAACATTACCTTTTTCTCACCCGCCAGGAAGCAAGGCCCCTCCCGTGGCATTGCACAAAGGGTTTCTGCCTCAGGAAGAAAGGCACTTCTCCTTGGCAGCTTGAATGCTTTTTCCTATCATCACTCCCAGTTAACTACCCCCAGGGAGGACGGTGCTCAGCTTGAGCGGTAGAAACCAGCAGCGACCAGAGCCCTATAGCTAAAGCTCTCCTTTCTTGACCCAAGCACAAAGTCCCTCTCCCCTGAGGTCGTTGCCTCTCAACCATCCTCCTTCTGGCCAGGAAACCTCACATGTGTTTTACCAGCAGGATACCAGCCTTTCAGGCAAACTGCAGGAATGCGCCTCTACTCACCCCAGGAAACTAAACTGAGCGCCTCTCGTCTTGCGGCTGAGGACAAAGTGTATTTCAGAGCTCTGCAACCTTTCACCCACCCTGCCTCCTCTGGTGGGGACTCCATGACAGAGACAGTACACCGTCAGCGAAATCCCGTTCGTCTCAATCGGACAGGACAGAAATGTTTACTGCTCGGGAAACGGGCCTTCCTCGGCAGGGGAAACACTTTCTGGCCAGCGCAGGCTTGCACCTGCTACCTGGAGGCAGCTGGAGAGTACCGTGAGGAACCCGTGGTAGTGCCGGCTTGCCGGGCCAACAGTAGCCGGATGCCGTTGTGACTGAGGAGTTTCACATGCCGAATCAATACAGTGTGCGACCCCCTCCAAACTCGAGAGTGCCTCCGACTCCCCCACGACCTAAGGGGAGCAGCTGGCAGGATACACGTTTCACACAGTACTTGCTTCTACCAGGCAGGCTGAGATGAGTGCCCTTTTCAAGTGGCTCTTCTGATCTTGCTTTGACTGTCAATCTAACACAGCTCCACAGGTACCTGACTTCCACGTGATCCTCCCCCCAAAGACAGAGTGCTGCTCCTCGACCTGCCCTGCAGTAGAGTGTATGCCAGCGGTACTGTCGTGTAGGACAGACGGGTATAAGCAGGTAACACTCAAGCCTCTTCCTGCCATACTCCTCCTCTAAGCGGCCCCCGTTCGCAATCAAAGCTGCCCCTGGCAAAACTACTCTGAGCCACCCCCAGGGATCCACGAACAGTGCGAATTCCTCCTTCTGTAATCATATCTTTTTGCTCAGCTGGCAGGTAAAGAAGGCCCTTCCCATGGCACTGAAGAAAGGCTTTCGGCTGCAGAAAGGAAGCCACGTCTCTTCGGGCAGGTTGACGGCTTATTTCCTCCCATTCGCAATTAAATACCACAAGGAGGAGGGTGTTCGGTTTAGGCCCTAGAAGCAGCCGCGAGCAAAGCCGTATGCCTAAAACACGCCTCGAGTGAGCCAAGGGCGAAAGCCCATCTCCACAGGGGTCGATGTCCTCTGAACCGTCTTCCGCCTGGCTAGGAAACCTCACGCATGTTTCAGCAGTAGTACAGCAGCCTTTCAAACAGACTTGAAGGCACTCGACTCTAGTCACACTAGGAAACTACGCTGAGCGCTTCTTATCCCTCGGCGGAAGAGGGAGAGGTTTGCAGAGCTCTGCATCCATTCTAACACACTGCGCCCTCCTCTGGTGTTTACTCTTGGACAGAGAGTACGACGTGAGCGAAATTCCTTTTGCCTCCATGGGACAAGCCGAACCTATTGCTGCTTGGAATACGGATCATTTTAGGCAGTGGAGAAGATGTCTGGGCAACTCACCGTTGCCTCTCTTACCTGAAGGCAGCTATAAAGTAACGTGCGGAACCCGTTGTAGTGTAGGCCTTGCAGAGGCACTGTAGCCTTATTGCAAAGCGACCGAAGTTTCAAGAGCCGGAGCCATACAGTGGGTGAGATGTCTGAGTTCTGGCATGCCTGAGACTCACCCATGGTCTAGAGAGAGAAGCTGGGACGATGCACATTTCACACAGCCTTGACTGTGGATGAATCTACCGTGCACGCTGACACAAGGGCATGTCTCAAGCGCCTCTTCTCAATTTGCACGGCCGTCCCTTTGACAGGGCGCCCCATGCACTTGACTGCCATTAGGCCATCCACCTAAGGAAGGGGCTCTGCCACTAGACACTCCCTGCCGTACGTAGCCAGCAAGCAAGCGCTGCGCCTCGTGGAAGGGAAACCGGCCTAACCAGGTAACACTCAACACTCGGCCTTCCAAATGCTTCCACTCAACGGTCAACGTTCGCCCTGAAAGCTGCCCTCGGTCAAACTCCACTGAGCACTGCAAGGCCTCAACGCAAAGTGCACATCTTGCCTTCTGCGACATTACCATTTGCACACACCCCAGGAACCCAAGGCCCTTCCCATGGCATTGCAGGACGGCTTTCTGCTTCAGAGAGGAAGCTACTTCCCTTGGCCAGGTTGAGCGCTCTTCCCATCATTCTCAGTGTACTACCACAGGGAGGAGGTGCTCCACTTCAGCCCCTGGAAGCAGGAGGGACAAAGTCCCATGCCTAAAGCTCTCCTCTCCTTATCCGAACGACACATCCTGTCTCCGGGGGTGGGGGGGGGTGGGGGGGGGTGCGGGGGTTGGGGGGTGGGGGGTGGGGTAGGGTCGATGTCTTCTCAAGCGTCCTCCTGGCCCTTGCGGCTAGGGAAAACTCGCATAATGTTTTAGCCCTAGGACACCAGGCTTTCATACAAACTTGAAAGCATTCGCCTCTAGGCACCGAGGAACCTAAGCTGAGCCCTGCTCGTCATTCGGCTGTCGACGAAGAGTATGGCACACCTTTGCCACCATTCTCCCGCCCTGCACCCTTTGGGGAGGACTGTTTGACAGAGACAGTACGGTATGGCCGAATTCCCTTTCCTCTCAATTTGAAACGGCCAACATGTTTCCTGGTCGGCTTGCAGGTCGTTTAAGACAGTGGAAACGCTTTCCAGCCCGCTCACCCTCGCCTCCCCTTGCTGAAGGCAGATATAAAGTAACGTGAGGAGACCGTTGCAATGTAGCGTTGCCAGTGGAATTGTAGCCTTATTCCAAAGTGAGCGAAGAGTCTCACAAGCCGATTGAACCCAACGTGTGAGGATGCTGAGGTCTAGCAGGCAGCAGACTCACCCAGGGCCTTCGGAGAGCGGTGCGTAGGACACACATTTTACACATCCTTCACTGTAGACGAGTGTACCGTGCACACTGAGACGAGTGCAGGTTTCAAGGGCCTCCTGTGAACATGCCCGGTTGTCCCCTTAAGGGCGCCCCGTGCACTTGACTTCCATTTGATCAGCCACCTAAGGAGAGGGCTCTGCACGTAGAATTCCCTGCAGTCGCCAGAGAGCAAGCCCTGCTCTCTTGCGTCGGAGAGACAGGTCTCCCCAGGTAACCCGAAAGACTGGGCCTTTCAAATGATTCCACCAGTGGTCCACGTTGGCAGTGAGAGCTGCCCTCGGCCAGACTCCTCTGAGCAACGCCAGGGCTCCACACAGTGCGGGAATTTCTCCTTCTGTAACATTACCTTTTTCTCACCCGCCAGGAAGCAAGGCCCCTCCCGTGGCATTGCACAAAGGGTTTCTGCCTCAGGAAGAAAGGCACTTCTCCTTGGCAGCTTGAATGCTTTTTCCTATCATCACTCCCAGTTAACTACCCCCAGGGAGGACGGTGCTCAGCTTGAGCGGTAGAAACCAGCAGCGACCAGAGCCCTATAGCTAAAGCTCTCCTTTCTTGACCCAAGCACAAAGTCCCTCTCCCCTGAGGTCGTTGCCTCTCAACCATCCTCCTTCTGGCCAGGAAACCTCACATGTGTTTTACCAGCAGGATACCAGCCTTTCAGGCAAACTGCAGGAATGCGCCTCTACTCACCCCAGGAAACTAAACTGAGCGCCTCTCGTCTTGCGGCTGAGGACAAAGTGTATTTCAGAGCTCTGCAACCTTTCACCCACCCTGCCTCCTCTGGTGGGGACTCCATGACAGAGACAGTACACCGTCAGCGAAATCCCGTTCGTCTCAATCGGACAGGACAGAAATGTTTACTGCTCGGGAAACGGGCCTTCCTCGGCAGGGGAAACACTTTCTGGCCAGCGCAGGCTTGCACCTGCTACCTGGAGGCAGCTGGAGAGTACCGTGAGGAACCCGTGGTAGTGCCGGCTTGCCGGGCCAACAGTAGCCGGATGCCGTTGTGACTGAGGAGTTTCACATGCCGAATCAATAGAGTGTGCGACCCCCTCCAAACTCGAGAGTGCCTCCGACTCCCCCACGACCTAAGGGGAGCAGCTGGCAGGATACACGTTTCACACAGTACTTGCTTCTACCAGGCAGGCTGAGATGAGTGCCCTTTTCAAGTGGCTCTTCTGATCTTGCTTTGACTGTCAATCTAACACAGCTCCACAGGTACCTGACTTCCACGTGATCCTCCCCCCAAAGACAGAGTGCTGCTCCTCGACCTGCCCTGCAGTAGAGTGTATGCCAGCGGTACTGTCGTGTAGGACAGACGGGTATAAGCAGGTAACACTCAAGCCTCTTCCTGCCATACTCCTCCTCTAAGCGGCCCCCGTTCGCAATCAAAGCTGCCCCTGGCAAAACTACTCTGAGCCACCCCCAGGGATCCACGAACAGTGCGAATTCCTCCTTCTGTAATCATATCTTTTTGCTCAGCTGGCAGGTAAAGAAGGCCCTTCCCATGGCACTGAAGAAAGGCTTTCGGCTGCAGAAAGGAAGCCACGTCTCTTCGGGCAGGTTGACGGCTTATTTCCTCCCATTCGCAATTAAATACCACAAGGAGGAGGGTGTTCGGTTTAGGCCCTAGAAGCAGCCGCGAGCAAAGCCGTATGCCTAAAACACGCCTCGAGTGAGCCAAGGGCGAAAGCCCATCTCCACAGGGGTCGATGTCCTCTGAACCGTCTTCCGCCTGGCTAGGAAACCTCACGCATGTTTCAGCAGTAGTACAGCAGCCTTTCAAACAGACTTGAAGGCACTCGACTCTAGTCACACTAGGAAACTACGCTGAGCGCTTCTTATCCCTCGGCGGAAGAGGGAGAGGTTTGCAGAGCTCTGCATCCATTCTAACACACTGCGCCCTCCTCTGGTGTTTACTCTTGGACAGAGAGTACGACGTGAGCGAAATTCCTTTTGCCTCCATGGGACAAGCCGAACCTATTGCTGCTTGGAATACGGATCATTTTAGGCAGTGGAGAAGATGTCTGGGCAACTCACCGTTGCCTCTCTTACCTGAAGGCAGCTATAAAGTAACGTGCGGAACCCGTTGTAGTGTAGGCCTTGCAGAGGCACTGTAGCCTTATTGCAAAGCGACCGAAGTTTCAAGAGCCGGAGCCATACAGTGGGTGAGATGTCTGAGTTCTGGCATGCCTGAGACTCACCCATGGTCTAGAGAGAGAAGCTGGGACGATGCACATTTCACACAGCCTTGACTGTGGATGAATCTACCGTGCACGCTGACACAAGGGCATGTCTCAAGCGCCTCTTCTCAATTTGCACGGCCGTCCCTTTGACAGGGCGCCCCATGCACTTGACTGCCATTAGGCCATCCACCTAAGGAAGGGGCTCTGCCACTAGACACTCCCTGCCGTACGTAGCCAGCAAGCAAGCGCTGCGCCTCGTGGAAGGGAAACCGGCCTAACCAGGTAACACTCAACACTCGGCCTTCCAAATGCTTCCACTCAACGGTCAACGTTCGCCCTGAAAGCTGCCCTCGGTCAAACTCCACTGAGCACTGCAAGGCCTCAACGCAAAGTGCACATCTTGCCTTCTGCGACATTACCATTTGCACACACCCCAGGAACCCAAGGCCCTTCCCATGGCATTGCAGGACGGCTTTCTGCTTCAGAGAGGAAGCTACTTCCCTTGGCCAGGTTGAGCGCTCTTCCCATCATTCTCAGTGTACTACCACAGGGAGGAGGTGCTCCACTTCAGCCCCTGGAAGCAGGAGGGACAAAGTCCCATGCCTAAAGCTCTCCTCTCCTTATCCGAACGACACATCCTGTCTCCGGGGGTGGGGGGGGGTGGGGTGGGGTGCGGGGGTTGGGGGGTGGGGGGTGGGGTAGGGTCGATGTCTTCTCAAGCGTCCTCCTGGCCCTTGCGGCTAGGGAAAACTCGCATAATGTTTTAGCCCTAGGACACCAGGCTTTCATACAAACTTGAAAGCATTCGCCTCTAGGCACCGAGGAACCTAAGCTGAGCCCTGCTCGTCATTCGGCTGTCGACGAAGAGTATGGCACACCTTTGCCACCATTCTCCCGCCCTGCACCCTTTGGGGAGGACTGTTTGACAGAGACAGTACGGTATGGCCGAATTCCCTTTCCTCTCAATTTGAAACGGCCAACATGTTTCCTGGTCGGCTTGCAGGTCGTTTAAGACAGTGGAAACGCTTTCCAGCCCGCTCACCCTCGCCTCCCCTTGCTGAAGGCAGATATAAAGTAACGTGAGGAGACCGTTGCAATGTAGCGTTGCCAGTGGAATTGTAGCCTTATTCCAAAGTGAGCGAAGAGTCTCACAAGCCGATTGAACCCAACGTGTGAGGATGCTGAGGTCTAGCAGGCAGCAGACTCACCCAGGGCCTTCGGAGAGCGGTGCGTAGGACACACATTTTACACATCCTTCACTGTAGACGAGTGTACCGTGCACACTGAGACGAGTGCAGGTTTCAAGGGCCTCCTGTGAACATGCCCGGTTGTCCCCTTAAGGGCGCCCCGTGCACTTGACTTCCATTTGATCAGCCACCTAAGGAGAGGGCTCTGCACGTAGAATTCCCTGCAGTCGCCAGAGAGCAAGCCCTGCTCTCTTGCGTCGGAGAGACAGGTCTCCCCAGGTAACCCGAAAGACTGGGCCTTTCAAATGATTCCACCAGTGGTCCACGTTGGCAGTGAGAGCTGCCCTCGGCCAGACTCCTCTGAGCAACGCCAGGGCTCCACACAGTGCGGGAATTTCTCCTTCTGTAACATTACCTTTTTCTCACCCGCCAGGAAGCAAGGCCCCTCCCGTGGCATTGCACAAAGGGTTTCTGCCTCAGGAAGAAAGGCACTTCTCCTTGGCAGCTTGAATGCTTTTTCCTATCATCACTCCCAGTTAACTACCCCAGGGAGGACGGTGCTCAGCTTGAGCGGTAGAAACCAGCAGCGACCAGAGCCCTATAGCTAAAGCTCTCCTTTCTTGACCCAAGCACAAAGTCCCTCTCCCCTGAGGTCGTTGCCTCTCAACCATCCTCCTTCTGGCCAGGAAACCTCACATGTGTTTTACCAGCAGGATACCAGCCTTTCAGGCAAACTGCAGGAATGCGCCTCTACTCACCCCAGGAAACTAAACTGAGCGCCTCTCGTCTTGCGGCTGAGGACAAAGTGTATTTCAGAGCTCTGCAACCTTTCACCCACCCTGCCTCCTCTGGTGGGGACTCCATGACAGAGACAGTACACCGTCAGCGAAATCCCGTTCGTCTCAATCGGACAGGACAGAAATGTTTACTGCTCGGGAAACGGGCCTTCCTCGGCAGGGGAAACACTTTCTGGCCAGCGCAGGCTTGCACCTGCTACCTGGAGGCAGCTGGAGAGTACCGTGAGGAACCCGTGGTAGTGCCGGCTTGCCGGGCCAACAGTAGCCGGATGCCGTTGTGACTGAGGAGTTTCACATGCCGAATCAATACAGTGTGCGACCCCCTCCAAACTCGAGAGTGCCTCCGACTCCCCCACGACCTAAGGGGAGCAGCTGGCAGGATACACGTTTCACACAGTACTTGCTTCTACCAGGCAGGCTGAGATGAGTGCCCTTTTCAAGTGGCTCTTCTGATCTTGCTTTGACTGTCAATCTAACACAGCTCCACAGGTACCTGACTTCCACGTGATCCTCCCCCCAAAGACAGAGTGCTGCTCCTCGACCTGCCCTGCAGTAGAGTGTATGCCAGCGGTACTGTCGTGTAGGACAGACGGGTATAAGCAGGTAACACTCAAGCCTCTTCCTGCCATACTCCTCCTCTAAGCGGCCCCCGTTCGCAATCAAAGCTGCCCCTGGCAAAACTACTCTGAGCCACCCCCAGGGATCCACGAACAGTGCGAATTCCTCCTTCTGTAATCATATCTTTTTGCTCAGCTGGCAGGTAAAGAAGGCCCTTCCCATGGCACTGAAGAAAGGCTTTCGGCTGCAGAAAGGAAGCCACGTCTCTTCGGGCAGGTTGACGGCTTATTTCCTCCCATTCGCAATTAAATACCACAAGGAGGAGGGTGTTCGGTTTAGGCCCTAGAAGCAGCCGCGAGCAAAGCCGTATGCCTAAAACACGCCTCGAGTGAGCCAAGGGCGAAAGCCCATCTCCACAGGGGTCGATGTCCTCTGAACCGTCTTCCGCCTGGCTAGGAAACCTCACGCATGTTTCAGCAGTAGTACAGCAGCCTTTCAAACAGACTTGAAGGCACTCGACTCTAGTCACACTAGGAAACTACGCTGAGCGCTTCTTATCCCTCGGCGGAAGAGGGAGAGGTTTGCAGAGCTCTGCATCCATTCTAACACACTGCGCCCTCCTCTGGTGTTTACTCTTGGACAGAGAGTACGACGTGAGCGAAATTCCTTTTGCCTCCATGGGACAAGCCGAACCTATTGCTGCTTGGAATACGGATCATTTTAGGCAGTGGAGAAGATGTCTGGGCAACTCACCGTTGCCTCTCTTACCTGAAGGCAGCTATAAAGTAACGTGCGGAACCCGTTGTAGTGTAGGCCTTGCAGAGGCACTGTAGCCTTATTGCAAAGCGACCGAAGTTTCAAGAGCCGGAGCCATACAGTGGGTGAGATGTCTGAGTTCTGGCATGCCTGAGACTCACCCATGGTCTAGAGAGAGAAGCTGGGACGATGCACATTTCACACAGCCTTGACTGTGGATGAATCTACCGTGCACGCTGACACAAGGGCATGTCTCAAGCGCCTCTTCTCAATTTGCACGGCCGTCCCTTTGACAGGGCGCCCCATGCACTTGACTGCCATTAGGCCATCCACCTAAGGAAGGGGCTCTGCCACTAGACACTCCCTGCCGTACGTAGCCAGCAAGCAAGCGCTGCGCCTCGTGGAAGGGAAACCGGCCTAACCAGGTAACACTCAACACTCGGCCTTCCAAATGCTTCCACTCAACGGTCAACGTTCGCCCTGAAAGCTGCCCTCGGTCAAACTCCACTGAGCACTGCAAGGCCTCAACGCAAAGTGCACATCTTGCCTTCTGCGACATTACCATTTGCACACACCCCAGGAACCCAAGGCCCTTCCCATGGCATTGCAGGACGGCTTTCTGCTTCAGAGAGGAAGCTACTTCCCTTGGCCAGGTTGAGCGCTCTTCCCATCATTCTCAGTGTACTACCACAGGGAGGAGGTGCTCCACTTCAGCCCCTGGAAGCAGGAGGGACAAAGTCCCATGCCTAAAGCTCTCCTCTCCTTATCCGAACGACACATCCTGTCTCCGGGGGTGGGGGGGGGTGGGGTGGGGTGCGGGGGTTGGGGGGTGGGGGGTGGGGTAGGGTCGATGTCTTCTCAAGCGTCCTCCTGGCCCTTGCGGCTAGGGAAAACTCGCATAATGTTTTAGCCCTAGGACACCAGGCTTTCATACAAACTTGAAAGCATTCGCCTCTAGGCACCGAGGAACCTAAGCTGAGCCCTGCTCGTCATTCGGCTGTCGACGAAGAGTATGGCACACCTTTGCCACCATTCTCCCGCCCTGCACCCTTTGGGGAGGACTGTTTGACAGAGACAGTACGGTATGGCCGAATTCCCTTTCCTCTCAATTTGAAACGGCCAACATGTTTCCTGGTCGGCTTGCAGGTCGTTTAAGACAGTGGAAACGCTTTCCAGCCCGCTCACCCTCGCCTCCCCTTGCTGAAGGCAGATATAAAGTAACGTGAGGAGACCGTTGCAATGTAGCGTTGCCAGTGGAATTGTAGCCTTATTCCAAAGTGAGCGAAGAGTCTCACAAGCCGATTGAACCCAACGTGTGAGGATGCTGAGGTCTAGCAGGCAGCAGACTCACCCAGGGCCTTCGGAGAGCGGTGCGTAGGGCACACATTTTACACATCCTTCACTGTAGACGAGTGTACCGTGCACACTGAGACGAGTGCAGGTTTCAAGGGCCTCCTGTGAACATGCCCGGTTGTCCCCTTAAGGGCGCCCCGTGCACTTGACTTCCATTTGATCAGCCACCTAAGGAGAGGGCTCTGCACGTAGAATTCCCTGCAGTCGCCAGAGAGCAAGCCCTGCTCTCTTGCGTCGGAGAGACAGGTCTCCCCAGGTAACCCGAAAGACTGGGCCTTTCAAATGATTCCACCAGTGGTCCACGTTGGCAGTGAGAGCTGCCCTCGGCCAGACTCCTCTGAGCAACGCCAGGGCTCCACACAGTGCGGGAATTTCTCCTTCTGTAACATTACCTTTTTCTCACCCGCCAGGAAGCAAGGCCCCTCCCGTGGCATTGCACAAAGGGTTTCTGCCTCAGGAAGAAAGGCACTTCTCCTTGGCAGCTTGAATGCTTTTTCCTATCATCACTCCCAGTTAACTACCCCCAGGGAGGACGGTGCTCAGCTTGAGCGGTAGAAACCAGCAGCGACCAGAGCCCTATAGCTAAAGCTCTCCTTTCTTGACCCAAGCACAAAGTCCCTCTCCCCTGAGGTCGTTGCCTCTCAACCATCCTCCTTCTGGCCAGGAAACCTCACATGTGTTTTACCAGCAGGATACCAGCCTTTCAGGCAAACTGCAGGAATGCGCCTCTACTCACCCCAGGAAACTAAACTGAGCGCCTCTCGTCTTGCGGCTGAGGACAAAGTGTATTTCAGAGCTCTGCAACCTTTCACCCACCCTGCCTCCTCTGGTGGGGACTCCATGACAGAGACAGTACACCGTCAGCGAAATCCCGTTCGTCTCAATCGGACAGGACAGAAATGTTTACTGCTCGGGAAACGGGCCTTCCTCGGCAGGGGAAACACTTTCTGGCCAGCGCAGGCTTGCACCTGCTACCTGGAGGCAGCTGGAGAGTACCGTGAGGAACCCGTGGTAGTGCCGGCTTGCCGGGCCAACAGTAGCCGGATGCCGTTGTGACTGAGGAGTTTCACATGCCGAATCAATAGAGTGTGCGACCCCCTCCAAACTCGAGAGTGCCTCCGACTCCCCCACGACCTAAGGGGAGCAGCTGGCAGGATACACGTTTCACACAGTACTTGCTTCTACCAGGCAGGCTGAGATGAGTGCCCTTTTCAAGTGGCTCTTCTGATCTTGCTTTGACTGTCAATCTAACACAGCTCCACAGGTACCTGACTTCCACGTGATCCTCCCCCCAAAGACAGAGTGCTGCTCCTCGACCTGCCCTGCAGTAGAGTGTATGCCAGCGGTACTGTCGTGTAGGACAGACGGGTATAAGCAGGTAACACTCAAGCCTCTTCCTGCCATACTCCTCCTCTAAGCGGCCCCCGTTCGCAATCAAAGCTGCCCCTGGCAAAACTACTCTGAGCCACCCCCAGGGATCCACGAACAGTGCGAATTCCTCCTTCTGTAATCATATCTTTTTGCTCAGCTGGCAGGTAAAGAAGGCCCTTCCCATGGCACTGAAGAAAGGCTTTCGGCTGCAGAAAGGAAGCCACGTCTCTTCGGGCAGGTTGACGGCTTATTTCCTCCCATTCGCAATTAAATACCACAAGGAGGAGGGTGTTCGGTTTAGGCCCTAGAAGCAGCCGCGAGCAAAGCCGTATGCCTAAAACACGCCTCGAGTGAGCCAAGGGCGAAAGCCCATCTCCACAGGGGTCGATGTCCTCTGAACCGTCTTCCGCCTGGCTAGGAAACCTCACGCATGTTTCAGCAGTAGTACAGCAGCCTTTCAAACAGACTTGAAGGCACTCGACTCTAGTCACACTAGGAAACTACGCTGAGCGCTTCTTATCCCTCGGCGGAAGAGGGAGAGGTTTGCAGAGCTCTGCATCCATTCTAACACACTGCGCCCTCCTCTGGTGTTTACTCTTGGACAGAGAGTACGACGTGAGCGAAATTCCTTTTGCCTCCATGGGACAAGCCGAACCTATTGCTGCTTGGAATACGGATCATTTTAGGCAGTGGAGAAGATGTCTGGGCAACTCACCGTTGCCTCTCTTACCTGAAGGCAGCTATAAAGTAACGTGCGGAACCCGTTGTAGTGTAGGCCTTGCAGAGGCACTGTAGCCTTATTGCAAAGCGACCGAAGTTTCAAGAGCCGGAGCCATACAGTGGGTGAGATGTCTGAGTTCTGGCATGCCTGAGACTCACCCATGGTCTAGAGAGAGAAGCTGGGACGATGCACATTTCACACAGCCTTGACTGTGGATGAATCTACCGTGCACGCTGACACAAGGGCATGTCTCAAGCGCCTCTTCTCAATTTGCACGGCCGTCCCTTTGACAGGGCGCCCCATGCACTTGACTGCCATTAGGCCATCCACCTAAGGAAGGGGCTCTGCCACTAGACACTCCCTGCCGTACGTAGCCAGCAAGCAAGCGCTGCGCCTCGTGGAAGGGAAACCGGCCTAACCAGGTAACACTCAACACTCGGCCTTCCAAATGCTTCCACTCAACGGTCAACGTTCGCCCTGAAAGCTGCCCTCGGTCAAACTCCACTGAGCACTGCAAGGCCTCAACGCAAAGTGCACATCTTGCCTTCTGCGACATTACCATTTGCACACACCCCAGGAACCCAAGGCCCTTCCCATGGCATTGCAGGACGGCTTTCTGCTTCAGAGAGGAAGCTACTTCCCTTGGCCAGGTTGAGCGCTCTTCCCATCATTCTCAGTGTACTACCACAGGGAGGAGGTGCTCCACTTCAGCCCCTGGAAGCAGGAGGGACAAAGTCCCATGCCTAAAGCTCTCCTCTCCTTATCCGAACGACACATCCTGTCTCCGGGGGTGGGGGGGGGTGGGGTGGGGTGCGGGGGTTGGGGGGTGGGGGGTGGGGTAGGGTCGATGTCTTCTCAAGCGTCCTCCTGGCCCTTGCGGCTAGGGAAAACTCGCATAATGTTTTAGCCCTAGGACACCAGGCTTTCATACAAACTTGAAAGCATTCGCCTCTAGGCACCGAGGAACCTAAGCTGAGCCCTGCTCGTCATTCGGCTGTCGACGAAGAGTATGGCACACCTTTGCCACCATTCTCCCGCCCTGCACCCTTTGGGGAGGACTGTTTGACAGAGACAGTACGGTATGGCCGAATTCCCTTTCCTCTCAATTTGAAACGGCCAACATGTTTCCTGGTCGGCTTGCAGGTCGTTTAAGACAGTGGAAACGCTTTCCAGCCCGCTCACCCTCGCCTCCCCTTGCTGAAGGCAGATATAAAGTAACGTGAGGAGACCGTTGCAATGTAGCGTTGCCAGTGGAATTGTAGCCTTATTCCAAAGTGAGCGAAGAGTCTCACAAGCCGATTGAACCCAACGTGTGAGGATGCTGAGGTCTAGCAGGCAGCAGACTCACCCAGGGCCTTCGGAGAGCGGTGCGTAGGACACACATTTTACACATCCTTCACTGTAGACGAGTGTACCGTGCACACTGAGACGAGTGCAGGTTTCAAGGGCCTCCTGTGAACATGCCCGGTTGTCCCCTTAAGGGCGCCCCGTGCACTTGACTTCCATTTGATCAGCCACCTAAGGAGAGGGCTCTGCACGTAGAATTCCCTGCAGTCGCCAGAGAGCAAGCCCTGCTCTCTTGCGTCGGAGAGACAGGTCTCCCCAGGTAACCCGAAAGACTGGGCCTTTCAAATGATTCCACCAGTGGTCCACGTTGGCAGTGAGAGCTGCCCTCGGCCAGACTCCTCTGAGCAACGCCAGGGCTCCACACAGTGCGGGAATTTCTCCTTCTGTAACATTACCTTTTTCTCACCCGCCAGGAAGCAAGGCCCCTCCCGTGGCATTGCACAAAGGGTTTCTGCCTCAGGAAGAAAGGCACTTCTCCTTGGCAGCTTGAATGCTTTTTCCTATCATCACTCCCAGTTAACTACCCCCAGGGAGGACGGTGCTCAGCTTGAGCGGTAGAAACCAGCAGCGACCAGAGCCCTATAGCTAAAGCTCTCCTTTCTTGACCCAAGCACAAAGTCCCTCTCCCCTGAGGTCGTTGCCTCTCAACCATCCTCCTTCTGGCCAGGAAACCTCACATGTGTTTTACCAGCAGGATACCAGCCTTTCAGGCAAACTGCAGGAATGCGCCTCTACTCACCCCAGGAAACTAAACTGAGCGCCTCTCGTCTTGCGGCTGAGGACAAAGTGTATTTCAGAGCTCTGCAACCTTTCACCCACCCTGCCTCCTCTGGTGGGGACTCCATGACAGAGACAGTACACCGTCAGCGAAATCCCGTTCGTCTCAATCGGACAGGACAGAAATGTTTACTGCTCGGGAAACGGGCCTTCCTCGGCAGGGGAAACACTTTCTGGCCAGCGCAGGCTTGCACCTGCTACCTGGAGGCAGCTGGAGAGTACCGTGAGGAACCCGTGGTAGTGCCGGCTTGCCGGGCCAACAGTAGCCGGATGCCGTTGTGACTGAGGAGTTTCACATGCCGAATCAATACAGTGTGCGACCCCCTCCAAACTCGAGAGTGCCTCCGACTCCCCCACGACCTAAGGGGAGCAGCTGGCAGGATACACGTTTCACACAGTACTTGCTTCTACCAGGCAGGCTGAGATGAGTGCCCTTTTCAAGTGGCTCTTCTGATCTTGCTTTGACTGTCAATCTAACACAGCTCCACAGGTACCTGACTTCCACGTGATCCTCCCCCCAAAGACAGAGTGCTGCTCCTCGACCTGCCCTGCAGTAGAGTGTATGCCAGCGGTACTGTCGTGTAGGACAGACGGGTATAAGCAGGTAACACTCAAGCCTCTTCCTGCCATACTCCTCCTCTAAGCGGCCCCCGTTCGCAATCAAAGCTGCCCCTGGCAAAACTACTCTGAGCCACCCCCAGGGATCCACGAACAGTGCGAATTCCTCCTTCTGTAATCATATCTTTTTGCTCAGCTGGCAGGTAAAGAAGGCCCTTCCCATGGCACTGAAGAAAGGCTTTCGGCTGCAGAAAGGAAGCCACGTCTCTTCGGGCAGGTTGACGGCTTATTTCCTCCCATTCGCAATTAAATACCACAAGGAGGAGGGTGTTCGGTTTAGGCCCTAGAAGCAGCCGCGAGCAAAGCCGTATGCCTAAAACACGCCTCGAGTGAGCCAAGGGCGAAAGCCCATCTCCACAGGGGTCGATGTCCTCTGAACCGTCTTCCGCCTGGCTAGGAAACCTCACGCATGTTTCAGCAGTAGTACAGCAGCCTTTCAAACAGACTTGAAGGCACTCGACTCTAGTCACACTAGGAAACTACGCTGAGCGCTTCTTATCCCTCGGCGGAAGAGGGAGAGGTTTGCAGAGCTCTGCATCCATTCTAACACACTGCGCCCTCCTCTGGTGTTTACTCTTGGACAGAGAGTACGACGTGAGCGAAATTCCTTTTGCCTCCATGGGACAAGCCGAACCTATTGCTGCTTGGAATACGGATCATTTTAGGCAGTGGAGAAGATGTCTGGGCAACTCACCGTTGCCTCTCTTACCTGAAGGCAGCTATAAAGTAACGTGCGGAACCCGTTGTAGTGTAGGCCTTGCAGAGGCACTGTAGCCTTATTGCAAAGCGACCGAAGTTTCAAGAGCCGGAGCCATACAGTGGGTGAGATGTCTGAGTTCTGGCATGCCTGAGACTCACCCATGGTCTGGAGAGAGAAGCTGGGACGATGCACATTTCACACAGCCTTGACTGTGGATGAATCTACCGTGCACGCTGACACAAGGGCATGTCTCAAGCGCCTCTTCTCAATTTGCACGGCCGTCCCTTTGACAGGGCGCCCCATGCACTTGACTGCCATTAGGCCATCCACCTAAGGAAGGGGCTCTGCCACTAGACACTCCCTGCCGTACGTAGCCAGCAAGCAAGCGCTGCGCCTCGTGGAAGGGAAACCGGCCTAACCAGGTAACACTCAACACTCGGCCTTCCAAATGCTTCCACTCAACGGTCAACGTTCGCCCTGAAAGCTGCCCTCGGTCAAACTCCACTGAGCACTGCAAGGCCTCAACGCAAAGTGCACATCTTGCCTTCTGCGACATTACCATTTGCACACACCCCAGGAACCCAAGGCCCTTCCCATGGCATTGCAGGACGGCTTTCTGCTTCAGAGAGGAAGCTACTTCCCTTGGCCAGGTTGAGCGCTCTTCCCATCATTCTCAGTGTACTACCACAGGGAGGAGGTGCTCCACTTCAGCCCCTGGAAGCAGGAGGGACAAAGTCCCATGCCTAAAGCTCTCCTCTCCTTATCCGAACGACACATCCTGTCTCCGGGGGTGGGGGGGGGTGGGGTGGGGTGCGGGGGTTGGGGGGTGGGGGGTGGGGTAGGGTCGATGTCTTCTCAAGCGTCCTCCTGGCCCTTGCGGCTAGGGAAAACTCGCATAATGTTTTAGCCCTAGGACACCAGGCTTTCATACAAACTTGAAAGCATTCGCCTCTAGGCACCGAGGAACCTAAGCTGAGCCCTGCTCGTCATTCGGCTGTCGACGAAGAGTATGGCACACCTTTGCCACCATTCTCCCGCCCTGCACCCTTTGGGGAGGACTGTTTGACAGAGACAGTACGGTATGGCCGAATTCCCTTTCCTCTCAATTTGAAACGGCCAACATGTTTCCTGGTCGGCTTACAGGTCGTTTAAGACAGTGGAAACGCTTTCCAGCCCGCTCACCCTCGCCTCCCCTTGCTGAAGGCAGATATAAAGTAACGTGAGGAGACCGTTGCAATGTAGCGTTGCCAGTGGAATTGTAGCCTTATTCCAAAGTGAGCGAAGAGTCTCACAAGCCGATTGAACCCAACGTGTGAGGATGCTGAGGTCTAGCAGGCAGCAGACTCACCCAGGGCCTTCGGAGAGCGGTGCGTAGGACACACATTTTACACATCCTTCACTGTAGACGAGTGTACCGTGCACACTGAGACGAGTGCAGGTTTCAAGGGCCTCCTGTGAACATGCCCGGTTGTCCCCTTAAGGGCGCCCCGTGCACTTGACTTCCATTTGATCAGCCACCTAAGGAGAGGGCTCTGCACGTAGAATTCCCTGCAGTCGCCAGAGAGCAAGCCCTGCTCTCTTGCGTCGGAGAGACAGGTCTCCCCAGGTAACCCGAAAGACTGGGCCTTTCAAATGATTCCACCAGTGGTCCACGTTGGCAGTGAGAGCTGCCCTCGGCCAGACTCCTCTGAGCAACGCCAGGGCTCCACACAGTGCGGGAATTTCTCCTTCTGTAACATTACCTTTTTCTCACCCGCCAGGAAGCAAGGCCCCTCCCGTGGCATTGCACAAAGGGTTTCTGCCTCAGGAAGAAAGGCACTTCTCCTTGGCAGCTTGAATGCTTTTTCCTATCATCACTCCCAGTTAACTACCCCCAGGGAGGACGGTGCTCAGCTTGAGCGGTAGAAACCAGCAGCGACCAGAGCCCTATAGCTAAAGCTCTCCTTTCTTGACCCAAGCACAAAGTCCCTCTCCCCTGAGGTCGTTGCCTCTCAACCATCCTCCTTCTGGCCAGGAAACCTCACATGTGTTTTACCAGCAGGATACCAGCCTTTCAGGCAAACTGCAGGAATGCGCCTCTACTCACCCCAGGAAACTAAACTGAGCGCCTCTCGTCTTGCGGCTGAGGACAAAGTGTATTTCAGAGCTCTGCAACCTTTCACCCACCCTGCCTCCTCTGGTGGGGACTCCATGACAGAGACAGTACACCGTCAGCGAAATCCCGTTCGTCTCAATCGGACAGGACAGAAATGTTTACTGCTCGGGAAACGGGCCTTCCTCGGCAGGGGAAACACTTTCTGGCCAGCGCAGGCTTGCACCTGCTACCTGGAGGCAGCTGGAGAGTACCGTGAGGAACCCGTGGTAGTGCCGGCTTGCCGGGCCAACAGTAGCCGGATGCCGTTGTGACTGAGGAGTTTCACATGCCGAATCAATACAGTGTGCGACCCCCTCCAAACTCGAGAGTGCCTCCGACTCCCCCACGACCTAAGGGGAGCAGCTGGCAGGATACACGTTTCACACAGTACTTGCTTCTACCAGGCAGGCTGAGATGAGTGCCCTTTTCAAGTGGCTCTTCTGATCTTGCTTTGACTGTCAATCTAACACAGCTCCACAGGTACCTGACTTCCACGTGATCCTCCCCCCAAAGACAGAGTGCTGCTCCTCGACCTGCCCTGCAGTAGAGTGTATGCCAGCGGTACTGTCGTGTAGGACAGACGGGTATAAGCAGGTAACACTCAAGCCTCTTCCTGCCATACTCCTCCTCTAAGCGGCCCCCGTTCGCAATCAAAGCTGCCCCTGGCAAAACTACTCTGAGCCACCCCCAGGGATCCACGAACAGTGCGAATTCCTCCTTCTGTAATCATATCTCTTTGCTCAGCTGGCAGGTAAAGAAGGCCCTTCCCATGGCACTGAAGAAAGGCTTTCGGCTGCAGAAAGGAAGCCACGTCTCTTCGGGCAGGTTGACGGCTTATTTCCTCCCATTCGCAATTAAATACCACAAGGAGGAGGGTGTTCGGTTTAGGCCCTAGAAGCAGCCGCGAGCAAAGCCGTATGCCTAAAACACGCCTCGAGTGAGCCAAGGGCGAAAGCCCATCTCCACAGGGGTCGATGTCCTCTGAACCGTCTTCCGCCTGGCTAGGAAACCTCACGCATGTTTCAGCAGTAGTACAGCAGCCTTTCAAACAGACTTGAAGGCACTCGACTCTAGTCACACTAGGAAACTACGCTGAGCGCTTCTTATCCCTCGGCGGAAGAGGGAGAGGTTTGCAGAGCTCTGCATCCATTCTAACACACTGCGCCCTCCTCTGGTGTTTACTCTTGGACAGAGAGTACGACGTGAGCGAAATTCCTTTTGCCTCCATGGGACAAGCCGAACCTATTGCTGCTTGGAATACGGATCATTTTAGGCAGTGGAGAAGATGTCTGGGCAACTCACCGTTGCCTCTCTTACCTGAAGGCAGCTATAAAGTAACGTGCGGAACCCGTTGTAGTGTAGGCCTTGCAGAGGCACTGTAGCCTTATTGCAAAGCGACCGAAGTTTCAAGAGCCGGAGCCATACAGTGGGTGAGATGTCTGAGTTCTGGCATGCCTGAGACTCACCCATGGTCTGGAGAGAGAAGCTGGGACGATGCACATTTCACACAGCCTTGACTGTGGATGAATCTACCGTGCACGCTGACACAAGGGCATGTCTCAAGCGCCTCTTCTCAATTTGCACGGCCGTCCCTTTGACAGGGCGCCCCATGCACTTGACTGCCATTAGGCCATCCACCTAAGGAAGGGGCTCTGCCACTAGACACTCCCTGCCGTACGTAGCCAGCAAGCAAGCGCTGCGCCTCGTGGAAGGGAAACCGGCCTAACCAGGTAACACTCAACACTCGGCCTTCCAAATGCTTCCACTCAACGGTCAACGTTCGCCCTGAAAGCTGCCCTCGGTCAAACTCCACTGAGCACTGCAAGGCCTCAACGCAAAGTGCACATCTTGCCTTCTGCGACATTACCATTTGCACACACCCCAGGAACCCAAGGCCCTTCCCATGGCATTGCAGGACGGCTTTCTGCTTCAGAGAGGAAGCTACTTCCCTTGGCCAGGTTGAGCGCTCTTCCCATCATTCTCAGTGTACTACCACAGGGAGGAGGTGCTCCACTTCAGCCCCTGGAAGCAGGAGGGACAAAGTCCCATGCCTAAAGCTCTCCTCTCCTTATCCGAACGACACATCCTGTCTCCGGGGGTGGGGGGGGGTGGGGTGGGGTGCGGGGGTTGGGGGGTGGGGGGTGGGGTAGGGTCGATGTCTTCTCAAGCGTCCTCCTGGCCCTTGCGGCTAGGGAAAACTCGCATAATGTTTTAGCCCTAGGACACCAGGCTTTCATACAAACTTGAAAGCATTCGCCTCTAGGCACCGAGGAACCTAAGCTGAGCCCTGCTCGTCATTCGGCTGTCGACGAAGAGTATGGCACACCTTTGCCACCATTCTCCCGCCCTGCACCCTTTGGGGAGGACTGTTTGACAGAGACAGTACGGTATGGCCGAATTCCCTTTCCTCTCAATTTGAAACGGCCAACATGTTTCCTGGTCGGCTTGCAGGTCGTTTAAGACAGTGGAAACGCTTTCCAGCCCGCTCACCCTCGCCTCCCCTTGCTGAAGGCAGATATAAAGTAACGTGAGGAGACCGTTGCAATGTAGCGTTGCCAGTGGAATTGTAGCCTTATTCCAAAGTGAGCGAAGAGTCTCACAAGCCGATTGAACCCAACGTGTGAGGATGCTGAGGTCTAGCAGGCAGCAGACTCACCCAGGGCCTTCGGAGAGCGGTGCGTAGGACACACATTTTACACATCCTTCACTGTAGACGAGTGTACCGTGCACACTGAGACGAGTGCAGGTTTCAAGGGCCTCCTGTGAACATGCCCGGTTGTCCCCTTAAGGGCGCCCCGTGCACTTGACTTCCATTTGATCAGCCACCTAAGGAGAGGGCTCTGCACGTAGAATTCCCTGCAGTCGCCAGAGAGCAAGCCCTGCTCTCTTGCGTCGGAGAGACAGGTCTCCCCAGGTAACCCGAAAGACTGGGCCTTTCAAATGATTCCACCAGTGGTCCACGTTGGCAGTGAGAGCTGCCCTCGGCCAGACTCCTCTGAGCAACGCCAGGGCTCCACACAGTGCGGGAATTTCTCCTTCTGTAACATTACCTTTTTCTCACCCGCCAGGAAGCAAGGCCCCTCCCGTGGCATTGCACAAAGGGTTTCTGCCTCAGGAAGAAAGGCACTTCTCCTTGGCAGCTTGAATGCTTTTTCCTATCATCACTCCCAGTTAACTACCCCCAGGGAGGACGGTGCTCAGCTTGAGCGGTAGAAACCAGCAGCGACCAGAGCCCTATAGCTAAAGCTCTCCTTTCTTGACCCAAGCACAAAGTCCCTCTCCCCTGAGGTCGTTGCCTCTCAACCATCCTCCTTCTGGCCAGGAAACCTCACATGTGTTTTACCAGCAGGATACCAGCCTTTCAGGCAAACTGCAGGAATGCGCCTCTACTCACCCCAGGAAACTAAACTGAGCGCCTCTCGTCTTGCGGCTGAGGACAAAGTGTATTTCAGAGCTCTGCAACCTTTCACCCACCCTGCCTCCTCTGGTGGGGACTCCATGACAGAGACAGTACACCGTCAGCGAAATCCCGTTCGTCTCAATCGGACAGGACAGAAATGTTTACTGCTCGGGAAACGGGCCTTCCTCGGCAGGGGAAACACTTTCTGGCCAGCGCAGGCTTGCACCTGCTACCTGGAGGCAGCTGGAGAGTACCGTGAGGAACCCGTGGTAGTGCCGGCTTGCCGGGCCAACAGTAGCCGGATGCCGTTGTGACTGAGGAGTTTCACATGCCGAATCAATACAGTGTGCGACCCCCTCCAAACTCGAGAGTGCCTCCGACTCCCCCACGACCTAAGGGGAGCAGCTGGCAGGATACACGTTTCACACAGTACTTGCTTCTACCAGGCAGGCTGAGATGAGTGCCCTTTTCAAGTGGCTCTTCTGATCTTGCTTTGACTGTCAATCTAACACAGCTCCACAGGTACCTGACTTCCACGTGATCCTCCCCCCAAAGACAGAGTGCTGCTCCTCGACCTGCCCTGCAGTAGAGTGTATGCCAGCGGTACTGTCGTGTAGGACAGACGGGTATAAGCAGGTAACACTCAAGCCTCTTCCTGCCATACTCCTCCTCTAAGCGGCCCCCGTTCGCAATCAAAGCTGCCCCTGGCAAAACTACTCTGAGCCACCCCCAGGGATCCACGAACAGTGCGAATTCCTCCTTCTGTAATCATATCTCTTTGCTCAGCTGGCAGGTAAAGAAGGCCCTTCCCATGGCACTGAAGAAAGGCTTTCGGCTGCAGAAAGGAAGCCACGTCTCTTCGGGCAGGTTGACGGCTTATTTCCTCCCATTCGCAATTAAATACCACAAGGAGGAGGGTGTTCGGTTTAGGCCCTAGAAGCAGCCGCGAGCAAAGCCGTATGCCTAAAACACGCCTCGAGTGAGCCAAGGGCGAAAGCCCATCTCCACAGGGGTCGATGTCCTCTGAACCGTCTTCCGCCTGGCTAGGAAACCTCACGCATGTTTCAGCAGTAGTACAGCAGCCTTTCAAACAGACTTGAAGGCACTCGACTCTAGTCACACTAGGAAACTACGCTGAGCGCTTCTTATCCCTCGGCGGAAGAGGGAGAGGTTTGCAGAGCTCTGCATCCATTCTAACACACTGCGCCCTCCTCTGGTGTTTACTCTTGGACAGAGAGTACGACGTGAGCGAAATTCCTTTTGCCTCCATGGGACAAGCCGAACCTATTGCTGCTTGGAATACGGATCATTTTAGGCAGTGGAGAAGATGTCTGGGCAACTCACCGTTGCCTCTCTTACCTGAAGGCAGCTATAAAGTAACGTGCGGAACCCGTTGTAGTGTAGGCCTTGCAGAGGCACTGTAGCCTTATTGCAAAGCGACCGAAGTTTCAAGAGCCGGAGCCATACAGTGGGTGAGATGTCTGAGTTCTGGCATGCCTGAGACTCACCCATGGTCTAGAGAGAGAAGCTGGGACGATGCACATTTCACACAGCCTTGACTGTGGATGAATCTACCGTGCACGCTGACACAAGGGCATGTCTCAAGCGCCTCTTCTCAATTTGCACGGCCGTCCCTTTGACAGGGCGCCCCATGCACTTGACTGCCATTAGGCCATCCACCTAAGGAAGGGGCTCTGCCACTAGACACTCCCTGCCGTACGTAGCCAGCAAGCAAGCGCTGCGCCTCGTGGAAGGGAAACCGGCCTAACCAGGTAACACTCAACACTCGGCCTTCCAAATGCTTCCACTCAACGGTCAACGTTCGCCCTGAAAGCTGCCCTCGGTCAAACTCCACTGAGCACTGCAAGGCCTCAACGCAAAGTGCACATCTTGCCTTCTGCGACATTACCATTTGCACACACCCCAGGAACCCAAGGCCCTTCCCATGGCATTGCAGGACGGCTTTCTGCTTCAGAGAGGAAGCTACTTCCCTTGGCCAGGTTGAGCGCTCTTCCCATCATTCTCAGTGTACTACCACAGGGAGGAGGTGCTCCACTTCAGCCCCTGGAAGCAGGAGGGACAAAGTCCCATGCCTAAAGCTCTCCTCTCCTTATCCGAACGACACATCCTGTCTCCGGGGGTGGGGGGGGGGTGGGGTGGGGTGCGGGGGTTGGGGGGTGGGGGGTGGGGTAGGGTCGATGTCTTCTCAAGCGTCCTCCTGGCCCTTGCGGCTAGGGAAAACTCGCATAATGTTTTAGCCCTAGGACACCAGGCTTTCATACAAACTTGAAAGCATTCGCCTCTAGGCACCGAGGAACCTAAGCTGAGCCCTGCTCGTCATTCGGCTGTCGACGAAGAGTATGGCACACCTTTGCCACCATTCTCCCGCCCTGCACCCTTTGGGGAGGACTGTTTGACAGAGACAGTACGGTATGGCCGAATTCCCTTTCCTCTCAATTTGAAACGGCCAACATGTTTCCTGGTCGGCTTGCAGGTCGTTTAAGACAGTGGAAACGCTTTCCAGCCCGCTCACCCTCGCCTCCCCTTGCTGAAGGCAGATATAAAGTAACGTGAGGAGACCGTTGCAATGTAGCGTTGCCAGTGGAATTGTAGCCTTATTCCAAAGTGAGCGAAGAGTCTCACAAGCCGATTGAACCCAACGTGTGAGGATGCTGAGGTCTAGCAGGCAGCAGACTCACCCAGGGCCTTCGGAGAGCGGTGCGTAGGACACACATTTTACACATCCTTCACTGTAGACGAGTGTACCGTGCACACTGAGACGAGTGCAGGTTTCAAGGGCCTCCTGTGAACATGCCCGGTTGTCCCCTTAAGGGCGCCCCGTGCACTTGACTTCCATTTGATCAGCCACCTAAGGAGAGGGCTCTGCACGTAGAATTCCCTGCAGTCGCCAGAGAGCAAGCCCTGCTCTCTTGCGTCGGAGAGACAGGTCTCCCCAGGTAACCCGAAAGACTGGGCCTTTCAAATGATTCCACCAGTGGTCCACGTTGGCAGTGAGAGCTGCCCTCGGCCAGACTCCTCTGAGCAACGCCAGGGCTCCACACAGTGCGGGAATTTCTCCTTCTGTAACATTACCTTTTTCTCACCCGCCAGGAAGCAAGGCCCCTCCCGTGGCATTGCACAAAGGGTTTCTGCCTCAGGAAGAAAGGCACTTCTCCTTGGCAGCTTGAATGCTTTTTCCTATCATCACTCCCAGTTAACTACCCCCAGGGAGGACGGTGCTCAGCTTGAGCGGTAGAAACCAGCAGCGACCAGAGCCCTATAGCTAAAGCTCTCCTTTCTTGACCCAAGCACAAAGTCCCTCTCCCCTGAGGTCGTTGCCTCTCAACCATCCTCCTTCTGGCCAGGAAACCTCACATGTGTTTTACCAGCAGGATACCAGCCTTTCAGGCAAACTGCAGGAATGCGCCTCTACTCACCCCAGGAAACTAAACTGAGCGCCTCTCGTCTTGCGGCTGAGGACAAAGTGTATTTCAGAGCTCTGCAACCTTTCACCCACCCTGCCTCCTCTGGTGGGGACTCCATGACAGAGACAGTACACCGTCAGCGAAATCCCGTTCGTCTCAATCGGACAGGACAGAAATGTTTACTGCTCGGGAAACGGGCCTTCCTCGGCAGGGGAAACACTTTCTGGCCAGCGCAGGCTTGCACCTGCTACCTGGAGGCAGCTGGAGAGTACCGTGAGGAACCCGTGGTAGTGCCGGCTTGCCGGGCCAACAGTAGCCGGATGCCGTTGTGACTGAGGAGTTTCACATGCCGAATCAATACAGTGTGCGACCCCCTCCAAACTCGAGAGTGCCTCCGACTCCCCCACGACCTAAGGGGAGCAGCTGGCAGGATACACGTTTCACACAGTACTTGCTTCTACCAGGCAGGCTGAGATGAGTGCCCTTTTCAAGTGGCTCTTCTGATCTTGCTTTGACTGTCAATCTAACACAGCTCCACAGGTACCTGACTTCCACGTGATCCTCCCCCCAAAGACAGAGTGCTGCTCCTCGACCTGCCCTGCAGTAGAGTGTATGCCAGCGGTACTGTCGTGTAGGACAGACGGGTATAAGCAGGTAACACTCAAGCCTCTTCCTGCCATACTCCTCCTCTAAGCGGCCCCCGTTCGCAATCAAAGCTGCCCCTGGCAAAACTACTCTGAGCCACCCCCAGGGATCCACGAACAGTGCGAATTCCTCCTTCTGTAATCATATCTTTTTGCTCAGCTGGCAGGTAAAGAAGGCCCTTCCCATGGCACTGAAGAAAGGCTTTCGGCTGCAGAAAGGAAGCCACGTCTCTTCGGGCAGGTTGACGGCTTATTTCCTCCCATTCGCAATTAAATACCACAAGGAGGAGGGTGTTCGGTTTAGGCCCTAGAAGCAGCCGCGAGCAAAGCCGTATGCCTAAAACACGCCTCGAGTGAGCCAAGGGCGAAAGCCCATCTCCACAGGGGTCGATGTCCTCTGAACCGTCTTCCGCCTGGCTAGGAAACCTCACGCATGTTTCAGCAGTAGTACAGCAGCCTTTCAAACAGACTTGAAGGCACTCGACTCTAGTCACACTAGGAAACTACGCTGAGCGCTTCTTATCCCTCGGCGGAAGAGGGAGAGGTTTGCAGAGCTCTGCATCCATTCTAACACACTGCGCCCTCCTCTGGTGTTTACTCTTGGACAGAGAGTACGACGTGAGCGAAATTCCTTTTGCCTCCATGGGACAAGCCGAACCTATTGCTGCTTGGAATACGGATCATTTTAGGCAGTGGAGAAGATGTCTGGGCAACTCACCGTTGCCTCTCTTACCTGAAGGCAGCTATAAAGTAACGTGCGGAACCCGTTGTAGTGTAGGCCTTGCAGAGGCACTGTAGCCTTATTGCAAAGCGACCGAAGTTTCAAGAGCCGGAGCCATACAGTGGGTGAGATGTCTGAGTTCTGGCATGCCTGAGACTCACCCATGGTCTGGAGAGAGAAGCTGGGACGATGCACATTTCACACAGCCTTGACTGTGGATGAATCTACCGTGCACGCTGACACAAGGGCATGTCTCAAGCGCCTCTTCTCAATTTGCACGGCCGTCCCTTTGACAGGGCGCCCCATGCACTTGACTGCCATTAGGCCATCCACCTAAGGAAGGGGCTCTGCCACTAGACACTCCCTGCCGTACGTAGCCAGCAAGCAAGCGCTGCGCCTCGTGGAAGGGAAACCGGCCTAACCAGGTAACACTCAACACTCGGCCTTCCAAATGCTTCCACTCAACGGTCAACGTTCGCCCTGAAAGCTGCCCTCGGTCAAACTCCACTGAGCACTGCAAGGCCTCAACGCAAAGTGCACATCTTGCCTTCTGCGACATTACCATTTGCACACACCCCAGGAACCCAAGGCCCTTCCCATGGCATTGCAGGACGGCTTTCTGCTTCAGAGAGGAAGCTACTTCCCTTGGCCAGGTTGAGCGCTCTTCCCATCATTCTCAGTGTACTACCACAGGGAGGAGGTGCTCCACTTCAGCCCCTGGAAGCAGGAGGGACAAAGTCCCATGCCTAAAGCTCTCCTCTCCTTATCCGAACGACACATCCTGTCTCCGGGGGTGGGGGGGGGTGGGGTGGGGTGCGGGGGTTGGGGGGTGGGGGGTGGGGTAGGGTCGATGTCTTCTCAAGCGTCCTCCTGGCCCTTGCGGCTAGGGAAAACTCGCATAATGTTTTAGCCCTAGGACACCAGGCTTTCATACAAACTTGAAAGCATTCGCCTCTAGGCACCGAGGAACCTAAGCTGAGCCCTGCTCGTCATTCGGCTGTCGACGAAGAGTATGGCACACCTTTGCCACCATTCTCCCGCCCTGCACCCTTTGGGGAGGACTGTTTGACAGAGACAGTACGGTATGGCCGAATTCCCTTTCCTCTCAATTTGAAACGGCCAACATGTTTCCTGGTCGGCTTGCAGGTCGTTTAAGACAGTGGAAACGCTTTCCAGCCCGCTCACCCTCGCCTCCCCTTGCTGAAGGCAGATATAAAGTAACGTGAGGAGACCGTTGCAATGTAGCGTTGCCAGTGGAATTGTAGCCTTATTCCAAAGTGAGCGAAGAGTCTCACAAGCCGATTGAACCCAACGTGTGAGGATGCTGAGGTCTAGCAGGCAGCAGACTCACCCAGGGCCTTCGGAGAGCGGTGCGTAGGACACACATTTTACACATCCTTCACTGTAGACGAGTGTACCGTGCACACTGAGACGAGTGCAGGTTTCAAGGGCCTCCTGTGAACATGCCCGGTTGTCCCCTTAAGGGCGCCCCGTGCACTTGACTTCCATTTGATCAGCCACCTAAGGAGAGGGCTCTGCACGTAGAATTCCCTGCAGTCGCCAGAGAGCAAGCCCTGCTCTCTTGCGTCGGAGAGACAGGTCTCCCCAGGTAACCCGAAAGACTGGGCCTTTCAAATGATTCCACCAGTGGTCCACGTTGGCAGTGAGAGCTGCCCTCGGCCAGACTCCTCTGAGCAACGCCAGGGCTCCACACAGTGCGGGAATTTCTCCTTCTGTAACATTACCTTTTTCTCACCCGCCAGGAAGCAAGGCCCCTCCCGTGGCATTGCACAAAGGGTTTCTGCCTCAGGAAGAAAGGCACTTCTCCTTGGCAGCTTGAATGCTTTTTCCTATCATCACTCCCAGTTAACTACCCCCAGGGAGGACGGTGCTCAGCTTGAGCGGTAGAAACCAGCAGCGACCAGAGCCCTATAGCTAAAGCTCTCCTTTCTTGACCCAAGCACAAAGTCCCTCTCCCCTGAGGTCGTTGCCTCTCAACCATCCTCCTTCTGGCCAGGAAACCTCACATGTGTTTTACCAGCAGGATACCAGCCTTTCAGGCAAACTGCAGGAATGCGCCTCTACTCACCCCAGGAAACTAAACTGAGCGCCTCTCGTCTTGCGGCTGAGGACAAAGTGTATTTCAGAGCTCTGCAACCTTTCACCCACCCTGCCTCCTCTGGTGGGGACTCCATGACAGAGACAGTACACCGTCAGCGAAATCCCGTTCGTCTCAATCGGACAGGACAGAAATGTTTACTGCTCGGGAAACGGGCCTTCCTCGGCAGGGGAAACACTTTCTGGCCAGCGCAGGCTTGCACCTGCTACCTGGAGGCAGCTGGAGAGTACCGTGAGGAACCCGTGGTAGTGCCGGCTTGCCGGGCCAACAGTAGCCGGATGCCGTTGTGACTGAGGAGTTTCACATGCCGAATCAATACAGTGTGCGACCCCCTCCAAACTCGAGAGTGCCTCCGACTCCCCCACGACCTAAGGGGAGCAGCTGGCAGGATACACGTTTCACACAGTACTTGCTTCTACCAGGCAGGCTGAGATGAGTGCCCTTTTCAAGTGGCTCTTCTGATCTTGCTTTGACTGTCAATCTAACACAGCTCCACAGGTACCTGACTTCCACGTGATCCTCCCCCCAAAGACAGAGTGCTGCTCCTCGACCTGCCCTGCAGTAGAGTGTATGCCAGCGGTACTGTCGTGTAGGACAGACGGGTATAAGCAGGTAACACTCAAGCCTCTTCCTGCCATACTCCTCCTCTAAGCGGCCCCCGTTCGCAATCAAAGCTGCCCCTGGCAAAACTACTCTGAGCCACCCCCAGGGATCCACGAACAGTGCGAATTCCTCCTTCTGTAATCATATCTTTTTGCTCAGCTGGCAGGTAAAGAAGGCCCTTCCCATGGCACTGAAGAAAGGCTTTCGGCTGCAGAAAGGAAGCCACGTCTCTTCGGGCAGGTTGACGGCTTATTTCCTCCCATTCGCAATTAAATACCACAAGGAGGAGGGTGTTCGGTTTAGGCCCTAGAAGCAGCCGCGAGCAAAGCCGTATGCCTAAAACACGCCTCGAGTGAGCCAAGGGCGAAAGCCCATCTCCACAGGGGTCGATGTCCTCTGAACCGTCTTCCGCCTGGCTAGGAAACCTCACGCATGTTTCAGCAGTAGTACAGCAGCCTTTCAAACAGACTTGAAGGCACTCGACTCTAGTCACACTAGGAAACTACGCTGAGCGCTTCTTATCCCTCGGCGGAAGAGGGAGAGGTTTGCAGAGCTCTGCATCCATTCTAACACACTGCGCCCTCCTCTGGTGTTTACTCTTGGACAGAGAGTACGACGTGAGCGAAATTCCTTTTGCCTCCATGGGACAAGCCGAACCTATTGCTGCTTGGAATACGGATCATTTTAGGCAGTGGAGAAGATGTCTGGGCAACTCACCGTTGCCTCTCTTACCTGAAGGCAGCTATAAAGTAACGTGCGGAACCCGTTGTAGTGTAGGCCTTGCAGAGGCACTGTAGCCTTATTGCAAAGCGACCGAAGTTTCAAGAGCCGGAGCCATACAGTGGGTGAGATGTCTGAGTTCTGGCATGCCTGAGACTCACCCATGGTCTGGAGAGAGAAGCTGGGACGATGCACATTTCACACAGCCTTGACTGTGGATGAATCTACCGTGCACGCTGACACAAGGGCATGTCTCAAGCGCCTCTTCTCAATTTGCACGGCCGTCCCTTTGACAGGGCGCCCCATGCACTTGACTGCCATTAGGCCATCCACCTAAGGAAGGGGCTCTGCCACTAGACACTCCCTGCCGTACGTAGCCAGCAAGCAAGCGCTGCGCCTCGTGGAAGGGAAACCGGCCTAACCAGGTAACACTCAACACTCGGCCTTCCAAATGCTTCCACTCAACGGTCAACGTTCGCCCTGAAAGCTGCCCTCGGTCAAACTCCACTGAGCACTGCAAGGCCTCAACGCAAAGTGCACATCTTGCCTTCTGCGACATTACCATTTGCACACACCCCAGGAACCCAAGGCCCTTCCCATGGCATTGCAGGACGGCTTTCTGCTTCAGAGAGGAAGCTACTTCCCTTGGCCAGGTTGAGCGCTCTTCCCATCATTCTCAGTGTACTACCACAGGGAGGAGGTGCTCCACTTCAGCCCCTGGAAGCAGGAGGGACAAAGTCCCATGCCTAAAGCTCTCCTCTCCTTATCCGAACGACACATCCTGTCTCCGGGGGTGGGGGGGGGTGGGGTGGGGTGCGGGGGTTGGGGGGTGGGGGGTGGGGTAGGGTCGATGTCTTCTCAAGCGTCCTCCTGGCCCTTGCGGCTAGGGAAAACTCGCATAATGTTTTAGCCCTAGGACACCAGGCTTTCATACAAACTTGAAAGCATTCGCCTCTAGGCACCGAGGAACCTAAGCTGAGCCCTGCTCGTCATTCGGCTGTCGACGAAGAGTATGGCACACCTTTGCCACCATTCTCCCGCCCTGCACCCTTTGGGGAGGACTGTTTGACAGAGACAGTACGGTATGGCCGAATTCCCTTTCCTCTCAATTTGAAACGGCCAACATGTTTCCTGGTCGGCTTACAGGTCGTTTAAGACAGTGGAAACGCTTTCCAGCCCGCTCACCCTCGCCTCCCCTTGCTGAAGGCAGATATAAAGTAACGTGAGGAGACCGTTGCAATGTAGCGTTGCCAGTGGAATTGTAGCCTTATTCCAAAGTGAGCGAAGAGTCTCACAAGCCGATTGAACCCAACGTGTGAGGATGCTGAGGTCTAGCAGGCAGCAGACTCACCCAGGGCCTTCGGAGAGCGGTGCGTAGGACACACATTTTACACATCCTTCACTGTAGACGAGTGTACCGTGCACACTGAGACGAGTGCAGGTTTCAAGGGCCTCCTGTGAACATGCCCGGTTGTCCCCTTAAGGGCGCCCCGTGCACTTGACTTCCATTTGATCAGCCACCTAAGGAGAGGGCTCTGCACGTAGAATTCCCTGCAGTCGCCAGAGAGCAAGCCCTGCTCTCTTGCGTCGGAGAGACAGGTCTCCCCAGGTAACCCGAAAGACTGGGCCTTTCAAATGATTCCACCAGTGGTCCACGTTGGCAGTGAGAGCTGCCCTCGGCCAGACTCCTCTGAGCAACGCCAGGGCTCCACACAGTGCGGGAATTTCTCCTTCTGTAACATTACCTTTTTCTCACCCGCCAGGAAGCAAGGCCCCTCCCGTGGCATTGCACAAAGGGTTTCTGCCTCAGGAAGAAAGGCACTTCTCCTTGGCAGCTTGAATGCTTTTTCCTATCATCACTCCCAGTTAACTACCCCAGGGAGGACGGTGCTCAGCTTGAGCGGTAGAAACCAGCAGCGACCAGAGCCCTATAGCTAAAGCTCTCCTTTCTTGACCCAAGCACAAAGTCCCTCTCCCCTGAGGTCGTTGCCTCTCAACCATCCTCCTTCTGGCCAGGAAACCTCACATGTGTTTTACCAGCAGGATACCAGCCTTTCAGGCAAACTGCAGGAATGCGCCTCTACTCACCCCAGGAAACTAAACTGAGCGCCTCTCGTCTTGCGGCTGAGGACAAAGTGTATTTCAGAGCTCTGCAACCTTTCACCCACCCTGCCTCCTCTGGTGGGGACTCCATGACAGAGACAGTACACCGTCAGCGAAATCCCGTTCGTCTCAATCGGACAGGACAGAAATGTTTACTGCTCGGGAAACGGGCCTTCCTCGGCAGGGGAAACACTTTCTGGCCAGCGCAGGCTTGCACCTGCTACCTGGAGGCAGCTGGAGAGTACCGTGAGGAACCCGTGGTAGTGCCGGCTTGCCGGGCCAACAGTAGCCGGATGCCGTTGTGACTGAGGAGTTTCACATGCCGAATCAATACAGTGTGCGACCCCCTCCAAACTCGAGAGTGCCTCCGACTCCCCCACGACCTAAGGGGAGCAGCTGGCAGGATACACGTTTCACACAGTACTTGCTTCTACCAGGCAGGCTGAGATGAGTGCCCTTTTCAAGTGGCTCTTCTGATCTTGCTTTGACTGTCAATCTAACACAGCTCCACAGGTACCTGACTTCCACGTGATCCTCCCCCCAAAGACAGAGTGCTGCTCCTCGACCTGCCCTGCAGTAGAGTGTATGCCAGCGGTACTGTCGTGTAGGACAGACGGGTATAAGCAGGTAACACTCAAGCCTCTTCCTGCCATACTCCTCCTCTAAGCGGCCCCCGTTCGCAATCAAAGCTGCCCCTGGCAAAACTACTCTGAGCCACCCCCAGGGATCCACGAACAGTGCGAATTCCTCCTTCTGTAATCATATCTTTTTGCTCAGCTGGCAGGTAAAGAAGGCCCTTCCCATGGCACTGAAGAAAGGCTTTCGGCTGCAGAAAGGAAGCCACGTCTCTTCGGGCAGGTTGACGGCTTATTTCCTCCCATTCGCAATTAAATACCACAAGGAGGAGGGTGTTCGGTTTAGGCCCTAGAAGCAGCCGCGAGCAAAGCCGTATGCCTAAAACACGCCTCGAGTGAGCCAAGGGCGAAAGCCCATCTCCACAGGGGTCGATGTCCTCTGAACCGTCTTCCGCCTGGCTAGGAAACCTCACGCATGTTTCAGCAGTAGTACAGCAGCCTTTCAAACAGACTTGAAGGCACTCGACTCTAGTCACACTAGGAAACTACGCTGAGCGCTTCTTATCCCTCGGCGGAAGAGGGAGAGGTTTGCAGAGCTCTGCATCCATTCTAACACACTGCGCCCTCCTCTGGTGTTTACTCTTGGACAGAGAGTACGACGTGAGCGAAATTCCTTTTGCCTCCATGGGACAAGCCGAACCTATTGCTGCTTGGAATACGGATCATTTTAGGCAGTGGAGAAGATGTCTGGGCAACTCACCGTTGCCTCTCTTACCTGAAGGCAGCTATAAAGTAACGTGCGGAACCCGTTGTAGTGTAGGCCTTGCAGAGGCACTGTAGCCTTATTGCAAAGCGACCGAAGTTTCAAGAGCCGGAGCCATACAGTGGGTGAGATGTCTGAGTTCTGGCATGCCTGAGACTCACCCATGGTCTGGAGAGAGAAGCTGGGACGATGCACATTTCACACAGCCTTGACTGTGGATGAATCTACCGTGCACGCTGACACAAGGGCATGTCTCAAGCGCCTCTTCTCAATTTGCACGGCCGTCCCTTTGACAGCGCGCCCCATGCACTTGACTGCCATTAGGCCATCCACCTAAGGAAGGGGCTCTGCCACTAGACACTCCCTGCCGTACGTAGCCAGCAAGCAAGCGCTGCGCCTCGTGGAAGGGAAACCGGCCTAACCAGGTAACACTCAACACTCGGCCTTCCAAATGCTTCCACTCAACGGTCAACGTTCGCCCTGAAAGCTGCCCTCGGTCAAACTCCACTGAGCACTGCAAGGCCTCAACGCAAAGTGCACATCTTGCCTTCTGCGACATTACCATTTGCACACACCCCAGGAACCCAAGGCCCTTCCCATGGCATTGCAGGACGGCTTTCTGCTTCAGAGAGGAAGCTACTTCCCTTGGCCAGGTTGAGCGCTCTTCCCATCATTCTCAGTGTACTACCACAGGGAGGAGGTGCTCCACTTCAGCCCCTGGAAGCAGGAGGGACAAAGTCCCATGCCTAAAGCTCTCCTCTCCTTATCCGAACGACACATCCTGTCTCCGGGGGTGGGGGGGGGGGTGGGGTGGGGTGCGGGGGTTGGGGGGTGGGGGGTGGGGTAGGGTCGATGTCTTCTCAAGCGTCCTCCTGGCCCTTGCGGCTAGGGAAAACTCGCATAATGTTTTAGCCCTAGGACACCAGGCTTTCATACAAACTTGAAAGCATTCGCCTCTAGGCACCGAGGAACCTAAGCTGAGCCCTGCTCGTCATTCGGCTGTCGACGAAGAGTATGGCACACCTTTGCCACCATTCTCCCGCCCTGCACCCTTTGGGGAGGACTGTTTGACAGAGACAGTACGGTATGGCCGAATTCCCTTTCCTCTCAATTTGAAACGGCCAACATGTTTCCTGGTCGGCTTACAGGTCGTTTAAGACAGTGGAAACGCTTTCCAGCCCGCTCACCCTCGCCTCCCCTTGCTGAAGGCAGATATAAAGTAACGTGAGGAGACCGTTGCAATGTAGCGTTGCCAGTGGAATTGTAGCCTTATTCCAAAGTGAGCGAAGAGTCTCACAAGCCGATTGAACCCAACGTGTGAGGATGCTGAGGTCTAGCAGGCAGCAGACTCACCCAGGGCCTTCGGAGAGCGGTGCGTAGGACACACATTTTACACATCCTTCACTGTAGACGAGTGTACCGTGCACACTGAGACGAGTGCAGGTTTCAAGGGCCTCCTGTGAACATGCCCGGTTGTCCCCTTAAGGGCGCCCCGTGCACTTGACTTCCATTTGATCAGCCACCTAAGGAGAGGGCTCTGCACGTAGAATTCCCTGCAGTCGCCAGAGAGCAAGCCCTGCTCTCTTGCGTCGGAGAGACAGGTCTCCCCAGGTAACCCGAAAGACTGGGCCTTTCAAATGATTCCACCAGTGGTCCACGTTGGCAGTGAGAGCTGCCCTCGGCCAGACTCCTCTGAGCAACGCCAGGGCTCCACACAGTGCGGGAATTTCTCCTTCTGTAACATTACCTTTTTCTCACCCGCCAGGAAGCAAGGCCCCTCCCGTGGCATTGCACAAAGGGTTTCTGCCTCAGGAAGAAAGGCACTTCTCCTTGGCAGCTTGAATGCTTTTTCCTATCATCACTCCCAGTTAACTACCCCCAGGGAGGACGGTGCTCAGCTTGAGCGGTAGAAACCAGCAGCGACCAGAGCCCTATAGCTAAAGCTCTCCTTTCTTGACCCAAGCACAAAGTCCCTCTCCCCTGAGGTCGTTGCCTCTCAACCATCCTCCTTCTGGCCAGGAAACCTCACATGTGTTTTACCAGCAGGATACCAGCCTTTCAGGCAAACTGCAGGAATGCGCCTCTACTCACCCCAGGAAACTAAACTGAGCGCCTCTCGTCTTGCGGCTGAGGACAAAGTGTATTTCAGAGCTCTGCAACCTTTCACCCACCCTGCCTCCTCTGGTGGGGACTCCATGACAGAGACAGTACACCGTCAGCGAAATCCCGTTCGTCTCAATCGGACAGGACAGAAATGTTTACTGCTCGGGAAACGGGCCTTCCTCGGCAGGGGAAACACTTTCTGGCCAGCGCAGGCTTGCACCTGCTACCTGGAGGCAGCTGGAGAGTACCGTGAGGAACCCGTGGTAGTGCCGGCTTGCCGGGCCAACAGTAGCCGGATGCCGTTGTGACTGAGGAGTTTCACATGCCGAATCAATACAGTGTGCGACCCCCTCCAAACTCGAGAGTGCCTCCGACTCCCCCACGACCTAAGGGGAGCAGCTGGCAGGATACACGTTTCACACAGTACTTGCTTCTACCAGGCAGGCTGAGATGAGTGCCCTTTTCAAGTGGCTCTTCTGATCTTGCTTTGACTGTCAATCTAACACAGCTCCACAGGTACCTGACTTCCACGTGATCCTCCCCCCAAAGACAGAGTGCTGCTCCTCGACCTGCCCTGCAGTAGAGTGTATGCCAGCGGTACTGTCGTGTAGGACAGACGGGTATAAGCAGGTAACACTCAAGCCTCTTCCTGCCATACTCCTCCTCTAAGCGGCCCCCGTTCGCAATCAAAGCTGCCCCTGGCAAAACTACTCTGAGCCACCCCCAGGGATCCACGAACAGTGCGAATTCCTCCTTCTGTAATCATATCTTTTTGCTCAGCTGGCAGGTAAAGAAGGCCCTTCCCATGGCACTGAAGAAAGGCTTTCGGCTGCAGAAAGGAAGCCACGTCTCTTCGGGCAGGTTGACGGCTTATTTCCTCCCATTCGCAATTAAATACCACAAGGAGGAGGGTGTTCGGTTTAGGCCCTAGAAGCAGCCGCGAGCAAAGCCGTATGCCTAAAACACGCCTCGAGTGAGCCAAGGGCGAAAGCCCATCTCCACAGGGGTCGATGTCCTCTGAACCGTCTTCCGCCTGGCTAGGAAACCTCACGCATGTTTCAGCAGTAGTACAGCAGCCTTTCAAACAGACTTGAAGGCACTCGACTCTAGTCACACTAGGAAACTACGCTGAGCGCTTCTTATCCCTCGGCGGAAGAGGGAGAGGTTTGCAGAGCTCTGCATCCATTCTAACACACTGCGCCCTCCTCTGGTGTTTACTCTTGGACAGAGAGTACGACGTGAGCGAAATTCCTTTTGCCTCCATGGGACAAGCCGAACCTATTGCTGCTTGGAATACGGATCATTTTAGGCAGTGGAGAAGATGTCTGGGCAACTCACCGTTGCCTCTCTTACCTGAAGGCAGCTATAAAGTAACGTGCGGAACCCGTTGTAGTGTAGGCCTTGCAGAGGCACTGTAGCCTTATTGCAAAGCGACCGAAGTTTCAAGAGCCGGAGCCATACAGTGGGTGAGATGTCTGAGTTCTGGCATGCCTGAGACTCACCCATGGTCTGGAGAGAGAAGCTGGGACGATGCACATTTCACACAGCCTTGACTGTGGATGAATCTACCGTGCACGCTGACACAAGGGCATGTCTCAAGCGCCTCTTCTCAATTTGCACGGCCGTCCCTTTGACAGCGCGCCCCATGCACTTGACTGCCATTAGGCCATCCACCTAAGGAAGGGGCTCTGCCACTAGACACTCCCTGCCGTACGTAGCCAGCAAGCAAGCGCTGCGCCTCGTGGAAGGGAAACCGGCCTAACCAGGTAACACTCAACACTCGGCCTTCCAAATGCTTCCACTCAACGGTCAACGTTCGCCCTGAAAGCTGCCCTCGGTCAAACTCCACTGAGCACTGCAAGGCCTCAACGCAAAGTGCACATCTTGCCTTCTGCGACATTACCATTTGCACACACCCCAGGAACCCAAGGCCCTTCCCATGGCATTGCAGGACGGCTTTCTGCTTCAGAGAGGAAGCTACTTCCCTTGGCCAGGTTGAGCGCTCTTCCCATCATTCTCAGTGTACTACCACAGGGAGGAGGTGCTCCACTTCAGCCCCTGGAAGCAGGAGGGACAAAGTCCCATGCCTAAAGCTCTCCTCTCCTTATCCGAACGACACATCCTGTCTCCGGGGGTGGGGGGGGGGTGGGGTGGGGTGCGGGGGTTGGGGGGTGGGGGGTGGGGTAGGGTCGATGTCTTCTCAAGCGTCCTCCTGGCCCTTGCGGCTAGGGAAAACTCGCATAATGTTTTAGCCCTAGGACACCAGGCTTTCATACAAACTTGAAAGCATTCGCCTCTAGGCACCGAGGAACCTAAGCTGAGCCCTGCTCGTCATTCGGCTGTCGACGAAGAGTATGGCACACCTTTGCCACCATTCTCCCGCCCTGCACCCTTTGGGGAGGACTGTTTGACAGAGACAGTACGGTATGGCCGAATTCCCTTTCCTCTCAATTTGAAACGGCCAACATGTTTCCTGGTCGGCTTACAGGTCGTTTAAGACAGTGGAAACGCTTTCCAGCCCGCTCACCCTCGCCTCCCCTTGCTGAAGGCAGATATAAAGTAACGTGAGGAGACCGTTGCAATGTAGCGTTGCCAGTGGAATTGTAGCCTTATTCCAAAGTGAGCGAAGAGTCTCACAAGCCGATTGAACCCAACGTGTGAGGATGCTGAGGTCTAGCAGGCAGCAGACTCACCCAGGGCCTTCGGAGAGCGGTGCGTAGGACACACATTTTACACATCCTTCACTGTAGACGAGTGTACCGTGCACACTGAGACGAGTGCAGGTTTCAAGGGCCTCCTGTGAACATGCCCGGTTGTCCCCTTAAGGGCGCCCCGTGCACTTGACTTCCATTTGATCAGCCACCTAAGGAGAGGGCTCTGCACGTAGAATTCCCTGCAGTCGCCAGAGAGCAAGCCCTGCTCTCTTGCGTCGGAGAGACAGGTCTCCCCAGGTAACCCGAAAGACTGGGCCTTTCAAATGATTCCACCAGTGGTCCACGTTGGCAGTGAGAGCTGCCCTCGGCCAGACTCCTCTGAGCAACGCCAGGGCTCCACACAGTGCGGGAATTTCTCCTTCTGTAACATTACCTTTTTCTCACCCGCCAGGAAGCAAGGCCCCTCCCGTGGCATTGCACAAAGGGTTTCTGCCTCAGGAAGAAAGGCACTTCTCCTTGGCAGCTTGAATGCTTTTTCCTATCATCACTCCCAGTTAACTACCCCCAGGGAGGACGGTGCTCAGCTTGAGCGGTAGAAACCAGCAGCGACCAGAGCCCTATAGCTAAAGCTCTCCTTTCTTGACCCAAGCACAAAGTCCCTCTCCCCTGAGGTCGTTGCCTCTCAACCATCCTCCTTCTGGCCAGGAAACCTCACATGTGTTTTACCAGCAGGATACCAGCCTTTCAGGCAAACTGCAGGAATGCGCCTCTACTCACCCCAGGAAACTAAACTGAGCGCCTCTCGTCTTGCGGCTGAGGACAAAGTGTATTTCAGAGCTCTGCAACCTTTCACCCACCCTGCCTCCTCTGGTGGGGACTCCATGACAGAGACAGTACACCGTCAGCGAAATCCCGTTCGTCTCAATCGGACAGGACAGAAATGTTTACTGCTCGGGAAACGGGCCTTCCTCGGCAGGGGAAACACTTTCTGGCCAGCGCAGGCTTGCACCTGCTACCTGGAGGCAGCTGGAGAGTACCGTGAGGAACCCGTGGTAGTGCCGGCTTGCCGGGCCAACAGTAGCCGGATGCCGTTGTGACTGAGGAGTTTCACATGCCGAATCAATACAGTGTGCGACCCCCTCCAAACTCGAGAGTGCCTCCGACTCCCCCACGACCTAAGGGGAGCAGCTGGCAGGATACACGTTTCACACAGTACTTGCTTCTACCAGGCAGGCTGAGATGAGTGCCCTTTTCAAGTGGCTCTTCTGATCTTGCTTTGACTGTCAATCTAACACAGCTCCACAGGTACCTGACTTCCACGTGATCCTCCCCCCAAAGACAGAGTGCTGCTCCTCGACCTGCCCTGCAGTAGAGTGTATGCCAGCGGTACTGTCGTGTAGGACAGACGGGTATAAGCAGGTAACACTCAAGCCTCTTCCTGCCATACTCCTCCTCTAAGCGGCCCCCGTTCGCAATCAAAGCTGCCCCTGGCAAAACTACTCTGAGCCACCCCCAGGGATCCACGAACAGTGCGAATTCCTCCTTCTGTAATCATATCTTTTTGCTCAGCTGGCAGGTAAAGAAGGCCCTTCCCATGGCACTGAAGAAAGGCTTTCGGCTGCAGAAAGGAAGCCACGTCTCTTCGGGCAGGTTGACGGCTTATTTCCTCCCATTCGCAATTAAATACCACAAGGAGGAGGGTGTTCGGTTTAGGCCCTAGAAGCAGCCGCGAGCAAAGCCGTATGCCTAAAACACGCCTCGAGTGAGCCAAGGGCGAAAGCCCATCTCCACAGGGGTCGATGTCCTCTGAACCGTCTTCCGCCTGGCTAGGAAACCTCACGCATGTTTCAGCAGTAGTACAGCAGCCTTTCAAACAGACTTGAAGGCACTCGACTCTAGTCACACTAGGAAACTACGCTGAGCGCTTCTTATCCCTCGGCGGAAGAGGGAGAGGTTTGCAGAGCTCTGCATCCATTCTAACACACTGCGCCCTCCTCTGGTGTTTACTCTTGGACAGAGAGTACGACGTGAGCGAAATTCCTTTTGCCTCCATGGGACAAGCCGAACCTATTGCTGCTTGGAATACGGATCATTTTAGGCAGTGGAGAAGATGTCTGGGCAACTCACCGTTGCCTCTCTTACCTGAAGGCAGCTATAAAGTAACGTGCGGAACCCGTTGTAGTGTAGGCCTTGCAGAGGCACTGTAGCCTTATTGCAAAGCGACCGAAGTTTCAAGAGCCGGAGCCATACAGTGGGTGAGATGTCTGAGTTCTGGCATGCCTGAGACTCACCCATGGTCTGGAGAGAGAAGCTGGGACGATGCACATTTCACACAGCCTTGACTGTGGATGAATCTACCGTGCACGCTGACACAAGGGCATGTCTCAAGCGCCTCTTCTCAATTTGCACGGCCGTCCCTTTGACAGCGCGCCCCATGCACTTGACTGCCATTAGGCCATCCACCTAAGGAAGGGGCTCTGCCACTAGACACTCCCTGCCGTACGTAGCCAGCAAGCAAGCGCTGCGCCTCGTGGAAGGGAAACCGGCCTAACCAGGTAACACTCAACACTCGGCCTTCCAAATGCTTCCACTCAACGGTCAACGTTCGCCCTGAAAGCTGCCCTCGGTCAAACTCCACTGAGCACTGCAAGGCCTCAACGCAAAGTGCACATCTTGCCTTCTGCGACATTACCATTTGCACACACCCCAGGAACCCAAGGCCCTTCCCATGGCATTGCAGGACGGCTTTCTGCTTCAGAGAGGAAGCTACTTCCCTTGGCCAGGTTGAGCGCTCTTCCCATCATTCTCAGTGTACTACCACAGGGAGGAGGTGCTCCACTTCAGCCCCTGGAAGCAGGAGGGACAAAGTCCCATGCCTAAAGCTCTCCTCTCCTTATCCGAACGACACATCCTGTCTCCGGGGGTGGGGGGGGGGTGGGGTGGGGTGCGGGGGTTGGGGGGTGGGGGGTGGGGTAGGGTCGATGTCTTCTCAAGCGTCCTCCTGGCCCTTGCGGCTAGGGAAAACTCGCATAATGTTTTAGCCCTAGGACACCAGGCTTTCATACAAACTTGAAAGCATTCGCCTCTAGGCACCGAGGAACCTAAGCTGAGCCCTGCTCGTCATTCGGCTGTCGACGAAGAGTATGGCACACCTTTGCCACCATTCTCCCGCCCTGCACCCTTTGGGGAGGACTGTTTGACAGAGACAGTACGGTATGGCCGAATTCCCTTTCCTCTCAATTTGAAACGGCCAACATGTTTCCTGGTCGGCTTACAGGTCGTTTAAGACAGTGGAAACGCTTTCCAGCCCGCTCACCCTCGCCTCCCCTTGCTGAAGGCAGATATAAAGTAACGTGAGGAGACCGTTGCAATGTAGCGTTGCCAGTGGAATTGTAGCCTTATTCCAAAGTGAGCGAAGAGTCTCACAAGCCGATTGAACCCAACGTGTGAGGATGCTGAGGTCTAGCAGGCAGCAGACTCACCCAGGGCCTTCGGAGAGCGGTGCGTAGGACACACATTTTACACATCCTTCACTGTAGACGAGTGTACCGTGCACACTGAGACGAGTGCAGGTTTCAAGGGCCTCCTGTGAACATGCCCGGTTGTCCCCTTAAGGGCGCCCCGTGCACTTGACTTCCATTTGATCAGCCACCTAAGGAGAGGGCTCTGCACGTAGAATTCCCTGCAGTCGCCAGAGAGCAAGCCCTGCTCTCTTGCGTCGGAGAGACAGGTCTCCCCAGGTAACCCTAAAGACTGGGCCTTTCAAATGATTCCACCAGTGGTCCACGTTGGCAGTGAGAGCTGCCCTCGGCCAGACTCCTCTGAGCAACGCCAGGGCTCCACACAGTGCGGGAATTTCTCCTTCTGTAACATTACCTTTTTCTCACCCGCCAGGAAGCAAGGCCCCTCCCGTGGCATTGCACAAAGGGTTTCTGCCTCAGGAAGAAAGGCACTTCTCCTTGGCAGCTTGAATGCTTTTTCCTATCATCACTCCCAGTTAACTACCCCAGGGAGGACGGTGCTCAGCTTGAGCGGTAGAAACCAGCAGCGACCAGAGCCCTATAGCTAAAGCTCTCCTTTCTTGACCCAAGCACAAAGTCCCTCTCCCCTGAGGTCGTTGCCTCTCAACCATCCTCCTTCTGGCCAGGAAACCTCACATGTGTTTTACCAGCAGGATACCAGCCTTTCAGGCAAACTGCAGGAATGCGCCTCTACTCACCCCAGGAAACTAAACTGAGCGCCTCTCGTCTTGCGGCTGAGGACAAAGTGTATTTCAGAGCTCTGCAACCTTTCACCCACCCTGCCTCCTCTGGTGGGGACTCCATGACAGAGACAGTACACCGTCAGCGAAATCCCGTTCGTCTCAATCGGACAGGACAGAAATGTTTACTGCTCGGGAAACGGGCCTTCCTCGGCAGGGGAAACACTTTCTGGCCAGCGCAGGCTTGCACCTGCTACCTGGAGGCAGCTGGAGAGTACCGTGAGGAACCCGTGGTAGTGCCGGCTTGCCGGGCCAACAGTAGCCGGATGCCGTTGTGACTGAGGAGTTTCACATGCCGAATCAATACAGTGTGCGACCCCCTCCAAACTCGAGAGTGCCTCCGACTCCCCCACGACCTAAGGGGAGCAGCTGGCAGGATACACGTTTCACACAGTACTTGCTTCTACCAGGCAGGCTGAGATGAGTGCCCTTTTCAAGTGGCTCTTCTGATCTTGCTTTGACTGTCAATCTAACACAGCTCCACAGGTACCTGACTTCCACGTGATCCTCCCCCCAAAGACAGAGTGCTGCTCCTCGACCTGCCCTGCAGTAGAGTGTATGCCAGCGGTACTGTCGTGTAGGACAGACGGGTATAAGCAGGTAACACTCAAGCCTCTTCCTGCCATACTCCTCCTCTAAGCGGCCCCCGTTCGCAATCAAAGCTGCCCCTGGCAAAACTACTCTGAGCCACCCCCAGGGATCCACGAACAGTGCGAATTCCTCCTTCTGTAATCATATCTTTTTGCTCAGCTGGCAGGTAAAGAAGGCCCTTCCCATGGCACTGAAGAAAGGCTTTCGGCTGCAGAAAGGAAGCCACGTCTCTTCGGGCAGGTTGACGGCTTATTTCCTCCCATTCGCAATTAAATACCACAAGGAGGAGGGTGTTCGGTTTAGGCCCTAGAAGCAGCCGCGAGCAAAGCCGTATGCCTAAAACACGCCTCGAGTGAGCCAAGGGCGAAAGCCCATCTCCACAGGGGTCGATGTCCTCTGAACCGTCTTCCGCCTGGCTAGGAAACCTCACGCATGTTTCAGCAGTAGTACAGCAGCCTTTCAAACAGACTTGAAGGCACTCGACTCTAGTCACACTAGGAAACTACGCTGAGCGCTTCTTATCCCTCGGCGGAAGAGGGAGAGGTTTGCAGAGCTCTGCATCCATTCTAACACACTGCGCCCTCCTCTGGTGTTTACTCTTGGACAGAGAGTACGACGTGAGCGAAATTCCTTTTGCCTCCATGGGACAAGCCGAACCTATTGCTGCTTGGAATACGGATCATTTTAGGCAGTGGAGAAGATGTCTGGGCAACTCACCGTTGCCTCTCTTACCTGAAGGCAGCTATAAAGTAACGTGCGGAACCCGTTGTAGTGTAGGCCTTGCAGAGGCACTGTAGCCTTATTGCAAAGCGACCGAAGTTTCAAGAGCCGGAGCCATACAGTGGGTGAGATGTCTGAGTTCTGGCATGCCTGAGACTCACCCATGGTCTGGAGAGAGAAGCTGGGACGATGCACATTTCACACAGCCTTGACTGTGGATGAATCTACCGTGCACGCTGACACAAGGGCATGTCTCAAGCGCCTCTTCTCAATTTGCACGGCCGTCCCTTTGACAGCGCGCCCCATGCACTTGACTGCCATTAGGCCATCCACCTAAGGAAGGGGCTCTGCCACTAGACACTCCCTGCCGTACGTAGCCAGCAAGCAAGCGCTGCGCCTCGTGGAAGGGAAACCGGCCTAACCAGGTAACACTCAACACTCGGCCTTCCAAATGCTTCCACTCAACGGTCAACGTTCGCCCTGAAAGCTGCCCTCGGTCAAACTCCACTGAGCACTGCAAGGCCTCAACGCAAAGTGCACATCTTGCCTTCTGCGACATTACCATTTGCACACACCCCAGGAACCCAAGGCCCTTCCCATGGCATTGCAGGACGGCTTTCTGCTTCAGAGAGGAAGCTACTTCCCTTGGCCAGGTTGAGCGCTCTTCCCATCATTCTCAGTGTACTACCACAGGGAGGAGGTGCTCCACTTCAGCCCCTGGAAGCAGGAGGGACAAAGTCCCATGCCTAAAGCTCTCCTCTCCTTATCCGAACGACACATCCTGTCTCCGGGGGTGGGGGGGGGGTGGGGTGGGGTGCGGGGGTTGGGGGGTGGGGGGTGGGGTAGGGTCGATGTCTTCTCAAGCGTCCTCCTGGCCCTTGCGGCTAGGGAAAACTCGCATAATGTTTTAGCCCTAGGACACCAGGCTTTCATACAAACTTGAAAGCATTCGCCTCTAGGCACCGAGGAACCTAAGCTGAGCCCTGCTCGTCATTCGGCTGTCGACGAAGAGTATGGCACACCTTTGCCACCATTCTCCCGCCCTGCACCCTTTGGGGAGGACTGTTTGACAGAGACAGTACGGTATGGCCGAATTCCCTTTCCTCTCAATTTGAAACGGCCAACATGTTTCCTGGTCGGCTTACAGGTCGTTTAAGACAGTGGAAACGCTTTCCAGCCCGCTCACCCTCGCCTCCCCTTGCTGAAGGCAGATATAAAGTAACGTGAGGAGACCGTTGCAATGTAGCGTTGCCAGTGGAATTGTAGCCTTATTCCAAAGTGAGCGAAGAGTCTCACAAGCCGATTGAACCCAACGTGTGAGGATGCTGAGGTCTAGCAGGCAGCAGACTCACCCAGGGCCTTCGGAGAGCGGTGCGTAGGACACACATTTTACACATCCTTCACTGTAGACGAGTGTACCGTGCACACTGAGACGAGTGCAGGTTTCAAGGGCCTCCTGTGAACATGCCCGGTTGTCCCCTTAAGGGCGCCCCGTGCACTTGACTTCCATTTGATCAGCCACCTAAGGAGAGGGCTCTGCACGTAGAATTCCCTGCAGTCGCCAGAGAGCAAGCCCTGCTCTCTTGCGTCGGAGAGACAGGTCTCCCCAGGTAACCCTAAAGACTGGGCCTTTCAAATGATTCCACCAGTGGTCCACGTTGGCAGTGAGAGCTGCCCTCGGCCAGACTCCTCTGAGCAACGCCAGGGCTCCACACAGTGCGGGAATTTCTCCTTCTGTAACATTACCTTTTTCTCACCCGCCAGGAAGCAAGGCCCCTCCCGTGGCATTGCACAAAGGGTTTCTGCCTCAGGAAGAAAGGCACTTCTCCTTGGCAGCTTGAATGCTTTTTCCTATCATCACTCCCAGTTAACTACCCCAGGGAGGACGGTGCTCAGCTTGAGCGGTAGAAACCAGCAGCGACCAGAGCCCTATAGCTAAAGCTCTCCTTTCTTGACCCAAGCACAAAGTCCCTCTCCCCTGAGGTCGTTGCCTCTCAACCATCCTCCTTCTGGCCAGGAAACCTCACATGTGTTTTACCAGCAGGATACCAGCCTTTCAGGCAAACTGCAGGAATGCGCCTCTACTCACCCCAGGAAACTAAACTGAGCGCCTCTCGTCTTGCGGCTGAGGACAAAGTGTATTTCAGAGCTCTGCAACCTTTCACCCACCCTGCCTCCTCTGGTGGGGACTCCATGACAGAGACAGTACACCGTCAGCGAAATCCCGTTCGTCTCAATTGGACAGGACAGAAATGTTTACTGCTCGGGAAACGGGCCTTCCTCGGCAGGGGAAACACTTTCTGGCCAGCGCAGGCTTGCACCTGCTACCTGGAGGCAGCTGGAGAGTACCGTGAGGAACCCGTGGTAGTGCCGGCTTGCCGGGCCAACAGTAGCCGGATGCCGTTGTGACTGAGGAGTTTCACATGCCGAATCAATACAGTGTGCGACCCCCTCCAAACTCGAGAGTGCCTCCGACTCCCCCACGACCTAAGGGGAGCAGCTGGCAGGATACACGTTTCACACAGTACTTGCTTCTACCAGGCAGGCTGAGATGAGTGCCCTTTTCAAGTGGCTCTTCTGATCTTGCTTTGACTGTCAATCTAACACAGCTCCACAGGTACCTGACTTCCACGTGATCCTCCCCCCAAAGACAGAGTGCTGCTCCTCGACCTGCCCTGCAGTAGAGTGTATGCCAGCGGTACTGTCGTGTAGGACAGACGGGTATAAGCAGGTAACACTCAAGCCTCTTCCTGCCATACTCCTCCTCTAAGCGGCCCCCGTTCGCAATCAAAGCTGCCCCTGGCAAAACTACTCTGAGCCACCCCCAGGGATCCACGAACAGTGCGAATTCCTCCTTCTGTAATCATATCTTTTTGCTCAGCTGGCAGGTAAAGAAGGCCCTTCCCATGGCACTGAAGAAAGGCTTTCGGCTGCAGAAAGGAAGCCACGTCTCTTCGGGCAGGTTGACGGCTTATTTCCTCCCATTCGCAATTAAATACCACAAGGAGGAGGGTGTTCGGTTTAGGCCCTAGAAGCAGCCGCGAGCAAAGCCGTATGCCTAAAACACGCCTCGAGTGAGCCAAGGGCGAAAGCCCATCTCCACAGGGGTCGATGTCCTCTGAACCGTCTTCCGCCTGGCTAGGAAACCTCACGCATGTTTCAGCAGTAGTACAGCAGCCTTTCAAACAGACTTGAAGGCACTCGACTCTAGTCACACTAGGAAACTACGCTGAGCGCTTCTTATCCCTCGGCGGAAGAGGGAGAGGTTTGCAGAGCTCTGCATCCATTCTAACACACTGCGCCCTCCTCTGGTGTTTACTCTTGGACAGAGAGTACGACGTGAGCGAAATTCCTTTTGCCTCCATGGGACAAGCCGAACCTATTGCTGCTTGGAATACGGATCATTTTAGGCAGTGGAGAAGATGTCTGGGCAACTCACCGTTGCCTCTCTTACCTGAAGGCAGCTATAAAGTAACGTGCGGAACCCGTTGTAGTGTAGGCCTTGCAGAGGCACTGTAGCCTTATTGCAAAGCGACCGAAGTTTCAAGAGCCGGAGCCATACAGTGGGTGAGATGTCTGAGTTCTGGCATGCCTGAGACTCACCCATGGTCTGGAGAGAGAAGCTGGGACGATGCACATTTCACACAGCCTTGACTGTGGATGAATCTACCGTGCACGCTGACACAAGGGCATGTCTCAAGCGCCTCTTCTCAATTTGCACGGCCGTCCCTTTGACAGCGCGCCCCATGCACTTGACTGCCATTAGGCCATCCACCTAAGGAAGGGGCTCTGCCACTAGACACTCCCTGCCGTACGTAGCCAGCAAGCAAGCGCTGCGCCTCGTGGAAGGGAAACCGGCCTAACCAGGTAACACTCAACACTCGGCCTTCCAAATGCTTCCACTCAACGGTCAACGTTCGCCCTGAAAGCTGCCCTCGGTCAAACTCCACTGAGCACTGCAAGGCCTCAACGCAAAGTGCACATCTTGCCTTCTGCGACATTACCATTTGCACACACCCCAGGAACCCAAGGCCCTTCCCATGGCATTGCAGGACGGCTTTCTGCTTCAGAGAGGAAGCTACTTCCCTTGGCCAGGTTGAGCGCTCTTCCCATCATTCTCAGTGTACTACCACAGGGAGGAGGTGCTCCACTTCAGCCCCTGGAAGCAGGAGGGACAAAGTCCCATGCCTAAAGCTCTCCTCTCCTTATCCGAACGACACATCCTGTCTCCGGGGGTGGGGGGGGGGTGGGGTGGGGTGCGGGGGTTGGGGGGTGGGGGGTGGGGTAGGGTCGATGTCTTCTCAAGCGTCCTCCTGGCCCTTGCGGCTAGGGAAAACTCGCATAATGTTTTAGCCCTAGGACACCAGGCTTTCATACAAACTTGAAAGCATTCGCCTCTAGGCACCGAGGAACCTAAGCTGAGCCCTGCTCGTCATTCGGCTGTCGACGAAGAGTATGGCACACCTTTGCCACCATTCTCCCGCCCTGCACCCTTTGGGGAGGACTGTTTGACAGAGACAGTACGGTATGGCCGAATTCCCTTTCCTCTCAATTTGAAACGGCCAACATGTTTCCTGGTCGGCTTACAGGTCGTTTAAGACAGTGGAAACGCTTTCCAGCCCGCTCACCCTCGCCTCCCCTTGCTGAAGGCAGATATAAAGTAACGTGAGGAGACCGTTGCAATGTAGCGTTGCCAGTGGAATTGTAGCCTTATTCCAAAGTGAGCGAAGAGTCTCACAAGCCGATTGAACCCAACGTGTGAGGATGCTGAGGTCTAGCAGGCAGCAGACTCACCCAGGGCCTTCGGAGAGCGGTGCGTAGGACACACATTTTACACATCCTTCACTGTAGACGAGTGTACCGTGCACACTGAGACGAGTGCAGGTTTCAAGGGCCTCCTGTGAACATGCCCGGTTGTCCCCTTAAGGGCGCCCCGTGCACTTGACTTCCATTTGATCAGCCACCTAAGGAGAGGGCTCTGCACGTAGAATTCCCTGCAGTCGCCAGAGAGCAAGCCCTGCTCTCTTGCGTCGGAGAGACAGGTCTCCCCAGGTAACCCTAAAGACTGGGCCTTTCAAATGATTCCACCAGTGGTCCACGTTGGCAGTGAGAGCTGCCCTCGGCCAGACTCCTCTGAGCAACGCCAGGGCTCCACACAGTGCGGGAATTTCTCCTTCTGTAACATTACCTTTTTCTCACCCGCCAGGAAGCAAGGCCCCTCCCGTGGCATTGCACAAAGGGTTTCTGCCTCAGGAAGAAAGGCACTTCTCCTTGGCAGCTTGAATGCTTTTTCCTATCATCACTCCCAGTTAACTACCCCAGGGAGGACGGTGCTCAGCTTGAGCGGTAGAAACCAGCAGCGACCAGAGCCCTATAGCTAAAGCTCTCCTTTCTTGACCCAAGCACAAAGTCCCTCTCCCCTGAGGTCGTTGCCTCTCAACCATCCTCCTTCTGGCCAGGAAACCTCACATGTGTTTTACCAGCAGGATACCAGCCTTTCAGGCAAACTGCAGGAATGCGCCTCTACTCACCCCAGGAAACTAAACTGAGCGCCTCTCGTCTTGCGGCTGAGGACAAAGTGTATTTCAGAGCTCTGCAACCTTTCACCCACCCTGCCTCCTCTGGTGGGGACTCCATGACAGAGACAGTACACCGTCAGCGAAATCCCGTTCGTCTCAATCGGACAGGACAGAAATGTTTACTGCTCGGGAAACGGGCCTTCCTCGGCAGGGGAAACACTTTCTGGCCAGCGCAGGCTTGCACCTGCTACCTGGAGGCAGCTGGAGAGTACCGTGAGGAACCCGTGGTAGTGCCGGCTTGCCGGGCCAACAGTAGCCGGATGCCGTTGTGACTGAGGAGTTTCACATGCCGAATCAATACAGTGTGCGACCCCCTCCAAACTCGAGAGTGCCTCCGACTCCCCCACGACCTAAGGGGAGCAGCTGGCAGGATACACGTTTCACACAGTACTTGCTTCTACCAGGCAGGCTGAGATGAGTGCCCTTTTCAAGTGGCTCTTCTGATCTTGCTTTGACTGTCAATCTAACACAGCTCCACAGGTACCTGACTTCCACGTGATCCTCCCCCCAAAGACAGAGTGCTGCTCCTCGACCTGCCCTGCAGTAGAGTGTATGCCAGCGGTACTGTCGTGTAGGACAGACGGGTATAAGCAGGTAACACTCAAGCCTCTTCCTGCCATACTCCTCCTCTAAGCGGCCCCCGTTCGCAATCAAAGCTGCCCCTGGCAAAACTACTCTGAGCCACCCCCAGGGATCCACGAACAGTGCGAATTCCTCCTTCTGTAATCATATCTTTTTGCTCAGCTGGCAGGTAAAGAAGGCCCTTCCCATGGCACTGAAGAAAGGCTTTCGGCTGCAGAAAGGAAGCCACGTCTCTTCGGGCAGGTTGACGGCTTATTTCCTCCCATTCGCAATTAAATACCACAAGGAGGAGGGTGTTCGGTTTAGGCCCTAGAAGCAGCCGCGAGCAAAGCCGTATGCCTAAAACACGCCTCGAGTGAGCCAAGGGCGAAAGCCCATCTCCACAGGGGTCGATGTCCTCTGAACCGTCTTCCGCCTGGCTAGGAAACCTCACGCATGTTTCAGCAGTAGTACAGCAGCCTTTCAAACAGACTTGAAGGCACTCGACTCTAGTCACACTAGGAAACTACGCTGAGCGCTTCTTATCCCTCGGCGGAAGAGGGAGAGGTTTGCAGAGCTCTGCATCCATTCTAACACACTGCGCCCTCCTCTGGTGTTTACTCTTGGACAGAGAGTACGACGTGAGCGAAATTCCTTTTGCCTCCATGGGACAAGCCGAACCTATTGCTGCTTGGAATACGGATCATTTTAGGCAGTGGAGAAGATGTCTGGGCAACTCACCGTTGCCTCTCTTACCTGAAGGCAGCTATAAAGTAACGTGCGGAACCCGTTGTAGTGTAGGCCTTGCAGAGGCACTGTAGCCTTATTGCAAAGCGACCGAAGTTTCAAGAGCCGGAGCCATACAGTGGGTGAGATGTCTGAGTTCTGGCATGCCTGAGACTCACCCATGGTCTGGAGAGAGAAGCTGGGACGATGCACATTTCACACAGCCTTGACTGTGGATGAATCTACCGTGCACGCTGACACAAGGGCATGTCTCAAGCGCCTCTTCTCAATTTGCACGGCCGTCCCTTTGACAGGGCGCCCCATGCACTTGACTGCCATTAGGCCATCCACCTAAGGAAGGGGCTCTGCCACTAGACACTCCCTGCCGTACGTAGCCAGCAAGCAAGCGCTGCGCCTCGTGGAAGGGAAACCGGCCTAACCAGGTAACACTCAACACTCGGCCTTCCAAATGCTTCCACTCAACGGTCAACGTTCGCCCTGAAAGCTGCCCTCGGTCAAACTCCACTGAGCACTGCAAGGCCTCAACGCAAAGTGCACATCTTGCCTTCTGCGACATTACCATTTGCACACACCCCAGGAACCCAAGGCCCTTCCCATGGCATTGCAGGACGGCTTTCTGCTTCAGAGAGGAAGCTACTTCCCTTGGCCAGGTTGAGCGCTCTTCCCATCATTCTCAGTGTACTACCACAGGGAGGAGGTGCTCCACTTCAGCCCCTGGAAGCAGGAGGGACAAAGTCCCATGCCTAAAGCTCTCCTCTCCTTATCCGAACGACACATCCTGTCTCCGGGGGTGGGGGGGGGGTGGGGTGGGGTGCGGGGGTTGGGGGGTGGGGGGTGGGGTAGGGTCGATGTCTTCTCAAGCGTCCTCCTGGCCCTTGCGGCTAGGGAAAACTCGCATAATGTTTTAGCCCTAGGACACCAGGCTTTCATACAAACTTGAAAGCATTCGCCTCTAGGCACCGAGGAACCTAAGCTGAGCCCTGCTCGTCATTCGGCTGTCGACGAAGAGTATGGCACACCTTTGCCACCATTCTCCCGCCCTGCACCCTTTGGGGAGGACTGTTTGACAGAGACAGTACGGTATGGCCGAATTCCCTTTCCTCTCAATTTGAAACGGCCAACATGTTTCCTGGTCGGCTTACAGGTCGTTTAAGACAGTGGAAACGCTTTCCAGCCCGCTCACCCTCGCCTCCCCTTGCTGAAGGCAGATATAAAGTAACGTGAGGAGACCGTTGCAATGTAGCGTTGCCAGTGGAATTGTAGCCTTATTCCAAAGTGAGCGAAGAGTCTCACAAGCCGATTGAACCCAACGTGTGAGGATGCTGAGGTCTAGCAGGCAGCAGACTCACCCAGGGCCTTCGGAGAGCGGTGCGTAGGACACACATTTTACACATCCTTCACTGTAGACGAGTGTACCGTGCACACTGAGACGAGTGCAGGTTTCAAGGGCCTCCTGTGAACATGCCCGGTTGTCCCCTTAAGGGCGCCCCGTGCACTTGACTTCCATTTGATCAGCCACCTAAGGAGAGGGCTCTGCACGTAGAATTCCCTGCAGTCGCCAGAGAGCAAGCCCTGCTCTCTTGCGTCGGAGAGACAGGTCTCCCCAGGTAACCCTAAAGACTGGGCCTTTCAAATGATTCCACCAGTGGTCCACGTTGGCAGTGAGAGCTGCCCTCGGCCAGACTCCTCTGAGCAACGCCAGGGCTCCACACAGTGCGGGAATTTCTCCTTCTGTAACATTACCTTTTTCTCACCCGCCAGGAAGCAAGGCCCCTCCCGTGGCATTGCACAAAGGGTTTCTGCCTCAGGAAGAAAGGCACTTCTCCTTGGCAGCTTGAATGCTTTTTCCTATCATCACTCCCAGTTAACTACCCCAGGGAGGACGGTGCTCAGCTTGAGCGGTAGAAACCAGCAGCGACCAGAGCCCTATAGCTAAAGCTCTCCTTTCTTGACCCAAGCACAAAGTCCCTCTCCCCTGAGGTCGTTGCCTCTCAACCATCCTCCTTCTGGCCAGGAAACCTCACATGTGTTTTACCAGCAGGATACCAGCCTTTCAGGCAAACTGCAGGAATGCGCCTCTACTCACCCCAGGAAACTAAACTGAGCGCCTCTCGTCTTGCGGCTGAGGACAAAGTGTATTTCAGAGCTCTGCAACCTTTCACCCACCCTGCCTCCTCTGGTGGGGACTCCATGACAGAGACAGTACACCGTCAGCGAAATCCCGTTCGTCTCAATCGGACAGGACAGAAATGTTTACTGCTCGGGAAACGGGCCTTCCTCGGCAGGGGAAACACTTTCTGGCCAGCGCAGGCTTGCACCTGCTACCTGGAGGCAGCTGGAGAGTACCGTGAGGAACCCGTGGTAGTGCCGGCTTGCCGGGCCAACAGTAGCCGGATGCCGTTGTGACTGAGGAGTTTCACATGCCGAATCAATACAGTGTGCGACCCCCTCCAAACTCGAGAGTGCCTCCGACTCCCCCACGACCTAAGGGGAGCAGCTGGCAGGATACACGTTTCACACAGTACTTGCTTCTACCAGGCAGGCTGAGATGAGTGCCCTTTTCAAGTGGCTCTTCTGATCTTGCTTTGACTGTCAATCTAACACAGCTCCACAGGTACCTGACTTCCACGTGATCCTCCCCCCAAAGACAGAGTGCTGCTCCTCGACCTGCCCTGCAGTAGAGTGTATGCCAGCGGTACTGTCGTGTAGGACAGACGGGTATAAGCAGGTAACACTCAAGCCTCTTCCTGCCATACTCCTCCTCTAAGCGGCCCCCGTTCGCAATCAAAGCTGCCCCTGGCAAAACTACTCTGAGCCACCCCCAGGGATCCACGAACAGTGCGAATTCCTCCTTCTGTAATCATATCTTTTTGCTCAGCTGGCAGGTAAAGAAGGCCCTTCCCATGGCACTGAAGAAAGGCTTTCGGCTGCAGAAAGGAAGCCACGTCTCTTCGGGCAGGTTGACGGCTTATTTCCTCCCATTCGCAATTAAATACCACAAGGAGGAGGGTGTTCGGTTTAGGCCCTAGAAGCAGCCGCGAGCAAAGCCGTATGCCTAAAACACGCCTCGAGTGAGCCAAGGGCGAAAGCCCATCTCCACAGGGGTCGATGTCCTCTGAACCGTCTTCCGCCTGGCTAGGAAACCTCACGCATGTTTCAGCAGTAGTACAGCAGCCTTTCAAACAGACTTGAAGGCACTCGACTCTAGTCACACTAGGAAACTACGCTGAGCGCTTCTTATCCCTCGGCGGAAGAGGGAGAGGTTTGCAGAGCTCTGCATCCATTCTAACACACTGCGCCCTCCTCTGGTGTTTACTCTTGGACAGAGAGTACGACGTGAGCGAAATTCCTTTTGCCTCCATGGGACAAGCCGAACCTATTGCTGCTTGGAATACGGATCATTTTAGGCAGTGGAGAAGATGTCTGGGCAACTCACCGTTGCCTCTCTTACCTGAAGGCAGCTATAAAGTAACGTGCGGAACCCGTTGTAGTGTAGGCCTTGCAGAGGCACTGTAGCCTTATTGCAAAGCGACCGAAGTTTCAAGAGCCGGAGCCATACAGTGGGTGAGATGTCTGAGTTCTGGCATGCCTGAGACTCACCCATGGTCTGGAGAGAGAAGCTGGGACGATGCACATTTCACACAGCCTTGACTGTGGATGAATCTACCGTGCACGCTGACACAAGGGCATGTCTCAAGCGCCTCTTCTCAATTTGCACGGCCGTCCCTTTGACAGGGCGCCCCATGCACTTGACTGCCATTAGGCCATCCACCTAAGGAAGGGGCTCTGCCACTAGACACTCCCTGCCGTACGTAGCCAGCAAGCAAGCGCTGCGCCTCGTGGAAGGGAAACCGGCCTAACCAGGTAACACTCAACACTCGGCCTTCCAAATGCTTCCACTCAACGGTCAACGTTCGCCCTGAAAGCTGCCCTCGGTCAAACTCCACTGAGCACTGCAAGGCCTCAACGCAAAGTGCACATCTTGCCTTCTGCGACATTACCATTTGCACACACCCCAGGAACCCAAGGCCCTTCCCATGGCATTGCAGGACGGCTTTCTGCTTCAGAGAGGAAGCTACTTCCCTTGGCCAGGTTGAGCGCTCTTCCCATCATTCTCAGTGTACTACCACAGGGAGGAGGTGCTCCACTTCAGCCCCTGGAAGCAGGAGGGACAAAGTCCCATGCCTAAAGCTCTCCTCTCCTTATCCGAACGACACATCCTGTCTCCGGGGGTGGGGGGGGGTGGGGTGGGGTGCGGGGGTTGGGGGGTGGGGGGTGGGGTAGGGTCGATGTCTTCTCAAGCGTCCTCCTGGCCCTTGCGGCTAGGGAAAACTCGCATAATGTTTTAGCCCTAGGACACCAGGCTTTCATACAAACTTGAAAGCATTCGCCTCTAGGCACCGAGGAACCTAAGCTGAGCCCTGCTCGTCATTCGGCTGTCGACGAAGAGTATGGCACACCTTTGCCACCATTCTCCCGCCCTGCACCCTTTGGGGAGGACTGTTTGACAGAGACAGTACGGTATGGCCGAATTCCCTTTCCTCTCAATTTGAAACGGCCAACATGTTTCCTGGTCGGCTTACAGGTCGTTTAAGACAGTGGAAACGCTTTCCAGCCCGCTCACCCTCGCCTCCCCTTGCTGAAGGCAGATATAAAGTAACGTGAGGAGACCGTTGCAATGTAGCGTTGCCAGTGGAATTGTAGCCTTATTCCAAAGTGAGCGAAGAGTCTCACAAGCCGATTGAACCCAACGTGTGAGGATGCTGAGGTCTAGCAGGCAGCAGACTCACCCAGGGCCTTCGGAGAGCGGTGCGTAGGACACACATTTTACACATCCTTCACTGTAGACGAGTGTACCGTGCACACTGAGACGAGTGCAGGTTTCAAGGGCCTCCTGTGAACATGCCCGGTTGTCCCCTTAAGGGCGCCCCGTGCACTTGACTTCCATTTGATCAGCCACCTAAGGAGAGGGCTCTGCACGTAGAATTCCCTGCAGTCGCCAGAGAGCAAGCCCTGCTCTCTTGCGTCGGAGAGACAGGTCTCCCCAGGTAACCCTAAAGACTGGGCCTTTCAAATGATTCCACCAGTGGTCCACGTTGGCAGTGAGAGCTGCCCTCGGCCAGACTCCTCTGAGCAACGCCAGGGCTCCACACAGTGCGGGAATTTCTCCTTCTGTAACATTACCTTTTTCTCACCCGCCAGGAAGCAAGGCCCCTCCCGTGGCATTGCACAAAGGGTTTCTGCCTCAGGAAGAAAGGCACTTCTCCTTGGCAGCTTGAATGCTTTTTCCTATCATCACTCCCAGTTAACTACCCCAGGGAGGACGGTGCTCAGCTTGAGCGGTAGAAACCAGCAGCGACCAGAGCCCTATAGCTAAAGCTCTCCTTTCTTGACCCAAGCACAAAGTCCCTCTCCCCTGAGGTCGTTGCCTCTCAACCATCCTCCTTCTGGCCAGGAAACCTCACATGTGTTTTACCAGCAGGATACCAGCCTTTCAGGCAAACTGCAGGAATGCGCCTCTACTCACCCCAGGAAACTAAACTGAGCGCCTCTCGTCTTGCGGCTGAGGACAAAGTGTATTTCAGAGCTCTGCAACCTTTCACCCACCCTGCCTCCTCTGGTGGGGACTCCATGACAGAGACAGTACACCGTCAGCGAAATCCCGTTCGTCTCAATCGGACAGGACAGAAATGTTTACTGCTCGGGAAACGGGCCTTCCTCGGCAGGGGAAACACTTTCTGGCCAGCGCAGGCTTGCACCTGCTACCTGGAGGCAGCTGGAGAGTACCGTGAGGAACCCGTGGTAGTGCCGGCTTGCCGGGCCAACAGTAGCCGGATGCCGTTGTGACTGAGGAGTTTCACATGCCGAATCAATACAGTGTGCGACCCCCTCCAAACTCGAGAGTGCCTCCGACTCCCCCACGACCTAAGGGGAGCAGCTGGCAGGATACACGTTTCACACAGTACTTGCTTCTACCAGGCAGGCTGAGATGAGTGCCCTTTTCAAGTGGCTCTTCTGATCTTGCTTTGACTGTCAATCTAACACAGCTCCACAGGTACCTGACTTCCACGTGATCCTCCCCCCAAAGACAGAGTGCTGCTCCTCGACCTGCCCTGCAGTAGAGTGTATGCCAGCGGTACTGTCGTGTAGGACAGACGGGTATAAGCAGGTAACACTCAAGCCTCTTCCTGCCATACTCCTCCTCTAAGCGGCCCCCGTTCGCAATCAAAGCTGCCCCTGGCAAAACTACTCTGAGCCACCCCCAGGGATCCACGAACAGTGCGAATTCCTCCTTCTGTAATCATATCTTTTTGCTCAGCTGGCAGGTAAAGAAGGCCCTTCCCATGGCACTGAAGAAAGGCTTTCGGCTGCAGAAAGGAAGCCACGTCTCTTCGGGCAGGTTGACGGCTTATTTCCTCCCATTCGCAATTAAATACCACAAGGAGGAGGGTGTTCGGTTTAGGCCCTAGAAGCAGCCGCGAGCAAAGCCGTATGCCTAAAACACGCCTCGAGTGAGCCAAGGGCGAAAGCCCATCTCCACAGGGGTCGATGTCCTCTGAACCGTCTTCCGCCTGGCTAGGAAACCTCACGCATGTTTCAGCAGTAGTACAGCAGCCTTTCAAACAGACTTGAAGGCACTCGACTCTAGTCACACTAGGAAACTACGCTGAGCGCTTCTTATCCCTCGGCGGAAGAGGGAGAGGTTTGCAGAGCTCTGCATCCATTCTAACACACTGCGCCCTCCTCTGGTGTTTACTCTTGGACAGAGAGTACGACGTGAGCGAAATTCCTTTTGCCTCCATGGGACAAGCCGAACCTATTGCTGCTTGGAATACGGATCATTTTAGGCAGTGGAGAAGATGTCTGGGCAACTCACCGTTGCCTCTCTTACCTGAAGGCAGCTATAAAGTAACGTGCGGAACCCGTTGTAGTGTAGGCCTTGCAGAGGCACTGTAGCCTTATTGCAAAGCGACCGAAGTTTCAAGAGCCGGAGCCATACAGTGGGTGAGATGTCTGAGTTCTGGCATGCCTGAGACTCACCCATGGTCTGGAGAGAGAAGCTGGGACGATGCACATTTCACACAGCCTTGACTGTGGATGAATCTACCGTGCACGCTGACACAAGGGCATGTCTCAAGCGCCTCTTCTCAATTTGCACGGCCGTCCCTTTGACAGGGCGCCCCATGCACTTGACTGCCATTAGGCCATCCACCTAAGGAAGGGGCTCTGCCACTAGACACTCCCTGCCGTACGTAGCCAGCAAGCAAGCGCTGCGCCTCGTGGAAGGGAAACCGGCCTAACCAGGTAACACTCAACACTCGGCCTTCCAAATGCTTCCACTCAACGGTCAACGTTCGCCCTGAAAGCTGCCCTCGGTCAAACTCCACTGAGCACTGCAAGGCCTCAACGCAAAGTGCACATCTTGCCTTCTGCGACATTACCATTTGCACACACCCCAGGAACCCAAGGCCCTTCCCATGGCATTGCAGGACGGCTTTCTGCTTCAGAGAGGAAGCTACTTCCCTTGGCCAGGTTGAGCGCTCTTCCCATCATTCTCAGTGTACTACCACAGGGAGGAGGTGCTCCACTTCAGCCCCTGGAAGCAGGAGGGACAAAGTCCCATGCCTAAAGCTCTCCTCTCCTTATCCGAACGACACATCCTGTCTCCGGGGGTGGGGGGGGGTGGGGTGGGGTGCGGGGGTTGGGGGGTGGGGGGTGGGGTAGGGTCGATGTCTTCTCAAGCGTCCTCCTGGCCCTTGCGGCTAGGGAAAACTCGCATAATGTTTTAGCCCTAGGACACCAGGCTTTCATACAAACTTGAAAGCATTCGCCTCTAGGCACCGAGGAACCTAAGCTGAGCCCTGCTCGTCATTCGGCTGTCGACGAAGAGTATGGCACACCTTTGCCACCATTCTCCCGCCCTGCACCCTTTGGGGAGGACTGTTTGACAGAGACAGTACGGTATGGCCGAATTCCCTTTCCTCTCAATTTGAAACGGCCAACATGTTTCCTGGTCGGCTTACAGGTCGTTTAAGACAGTGGAAACGCTTTCCAGCCCGCTCACCCTCGCCTCCCCTTGCTGAAGGCAGATATAAAGTAACGTGAGGAGACCGTTGCAATGTAGCGTTGCCAGTGGAATTGTAGCCTTATTCCAAAGTGAGCGAAGAGTCTCACAAGCCGATTGAACCCAACGTGTGAGGATGCTGAGGTCTAGCAGGCAGCAGACTCACCCAGGGCCTTCGGAGAGCGGTGCGTAGGACACACATTTTACACATCCTTCACTGTAGACGAGTGTACCGTGCACACTGAGACGAGTGCAGGTTTCAAGGGCCTCCTGTGAACATGCCCGGTTGTCCCCTTAAGGGCGCCCCGTGCACTTGACTTCCATTTGATCAGCCACCTAAGGAGAGGGCTCTGCACGTAGAATTCCCTGCAGTCGCCAGAGAGCAAGCCCTGCTCTCTTGCGTCGGAGAGACAGGTCTCCCCAGGTAACCCTAAAGACTGGGCCTTTCAAATGATTCCACCAGTGGTCCACGTTGGCAGTGAGAGCTGCCCTCGGCCAGACTCCTCTGAGCAACGCCAGGGCTCCACACAGTGCGGGAATTTCTCCTTCTGTAACATTACCTTTTTCTCACCCGCCAGGAAGCAAGGCCCCTCCCGTGGCATTGCACAAAGGGTTTCTGCCTCAGGAAGAAAGGCACTTCTCCTTGGCAGCTTGAATGCTTTTTCCTATCATCACTCCCAGTTAACTACCCCAGGGAGGACGGTGCTCAGCTTGAGCGGTAGAAACCAGCAGCGACCAGAGCCCTATAGCTAAAGCTCTCCTTTCTTGACCCAAGCACAAAGTCCCTCTCCCCTGAGGTCGTTGCCTCTCAACCATCCTCCTTCTGGCCAGGAAACCTCACATGTGTTTTACCAGCAGGATACCAGCCTTTCAGGCAAACTGCAGGAATGCGCCTCTACTCACCCCAGGAAACTAAACTGAGCGCCTCTCGTCTTGCGGCTGAGGACAAAGTGTATTTCAGAGCTCTGCAACCTTTCACCCACCCTGCCTCCTCTGGTGGGGACTCCATGACAGAGACAGTACACCGTCAGCGAAATCCCGTTCGTCTCAATCGGACAGGACAGAAATGTTTACTGCTCGGGAAACGGGCCTTCCTCGGCAGGGGAAACACTTTCTGGCCAGCGCAGGCTTGCACCTGCTACCTGGAGGCAGCTGGAGAGTACCGTGAGGAACCCGTGGTAGTGCCGGCTTGCCGGGCCAACAGTAGCCGGATGCCGTTGTGACTGAGGAGTTTCACATGCCGAATCAATACAGTGTGCGACCCCCTCCAAACTCGAGAGTGCCTCCGACTCCCCCACGACCTAAGGGGAGCAGCTGGCAGGATACACGTTTCACACAGTACTTGCTTCTACCAGGCAGGCTGAGATGAGTGCCCTTTTCAAGTGGCTCTTCTGATCTTGCTTTGACTGTCAATCTAACACAGCTCCACAGGTACCTGACTTCCACGTGATCCTCCCCCCAAAGACAGAGTGCTGCTCCTCGACCTGCCCTGCAGTAGAGTGTATGCCAGCGGTACTGTCGTGTAGGACAGACGGGTATAAGCAGGTAACACTCAAGCCTCTTCCTGCCATACTCCTCCTCTAAGCGGCCCCCGTTCGCAATCAAAGCTGCCCCTGGCAAAACTACTCTGAGCCACCCCCAGGGATCCACGAACAGTGCGAATTCCTCCTTCTGTAATCATATCTTTTTGCTCAGCTGGCAGGTAAAGAAGGCCCTTCCCATGGCACTGAAGAAAGGCTTTCGGCTGCAGAAAGGAAGCCACGTCTCTTCGGGCAGGTTGACGGCTTATTTCCTCCCATTCGCAATTAAATACCACAAGGAGGAGGGTGTTCGGTTTAGGCCCTAGAAGCAGCCGCGAGCAAAGCCGTATGCCTAAAACACGCCTCGAGTGAGCCAAGGGCGAAAGCCCATCTCCACAGGGGTCGATGTCCTCTGAACCGTCTTCCGCCTGGCTAGGAAACCTCACGCATGTTTCAGCAGTAGTACAGCAGCCTTTCAAACAGACTTGAAGGCACTCGACTCTAGTCACACTAGGAAACTACGCTGAGCGCTTCTTATCCCTCGGCGGAAGAGGGAGAGGTTTGCAGAGCTCTGCATCCATTCTAACACACTGCGCCCTCCTCTGGTGTTTACTCTTGGACAGAGAGTACGACGTGAGCGAAATTCCTTTTGCCTCCATGGGACAAGCCGAACCTATTGCTGCTTGGAATACGGATCATTTTAGGCAGTGGAGAAGATGTCTGGGCAACTCACCGTTGCCTCTCTTACCTGAAGGCAGCTATAAAGTAACGTGCGGAACCCGTTGTAGTGTAGGCCTTGCAGAGGCACTGTAGCCTTATTGCAAAGCGACCGAAGTTTCAAGAGCCGGAGCCATACAGTGGGTGAGATGTCTGAGTTCTGGCATGCCTGAGACTCACCCATGGTCTGGAGAGAGAAGCTGGGACGATGCACATTTCACACAGCCTTGACTGTGGATGAATCTACCGTGCACGCTGACACAAGGGCATGTCTCAAGCGCCTCTTCTCAATTTGCACGGCCGTCCCTTTGACAGGGCGCCCCATGCACTTGACTGCCA